>NW_008580170.1:0-17787 GCF_000520115.1 Aphanomyces invadans
CCAGGCATCAACATCAACGCTGTAGCCGAGGTATTCGAGCCCTTCATCCACTTGCAACCTAACGAGCCACCAGCGCGATCGCGTCACCGCCATCGAACTGGCCCTTTCAAACAGCCACTGGGCCATCGTGCACATGCTCTGGCCAGTCGTGAACGACGACAGCCGCTACAAAGTACCGCGACGTCGCAACTCGTCACGATTCACAGTCCTCTAGTGCTTTGACAATGCCCTTGGGATGCGGCGTTACGAGCACGCCGCGGCGCTGCTCGGCCTGCCATCGTCCTGGCAATGCGACTTGACTTTTCGGGTGCGGCACCGCTCATGGCGTTCCCGAGGCGCCATCAAACCGTTTTGTAGGGTCGGTTGGTGGTGGAATACTTGGCCCCGTATTTATCCGTCGAGTGCTTGGTGGCCCTGCTGATTCGGGACCTACCCGTGGGCGTGCATCCCACGGCGCCATCGCAGCTTGTGGACGTTCCTGACCATTCGTTTTCGTGGATGGAATTTCTTGCCCCGGACATGACGCTTCCAGACGACGTGGCCAAGCCCACCGTGGTCCGGGCGATCCTCGACCACCCAACGTTCAAGCAAGTCCCTCGATCGGACTTGGTTCGGCGGCTCATGACGGCACGAGATCGCCACGACCGACCCGCGATCAACGCTGCCGACACCGACATCCGAGACTACATGACGGGCGAATTGTACTTCCTCGGTCGGTACGAGCTCTTGGATGGGCCCCCCGTCCACGTCAGTGCGACGGCCGTGGTCGTGCTCGCATACGATCACGGCATTTGCAGCCAAGTGTTCGACGAGTTTGCAGACGACGAAGGGCTGTTGGACTTGAATGGGTTTGTCGAGTGCAACATGACGTTGGGGCGGCTCCAAACGGGGCCGCGGTCGACACACCAACCTGTACGTGTGAATGGTCGTTCGCTTGCACGGCTTGTTGGTGTTTGGATCGTTCTTCGCGCGCGTGCGTGTCCTTGGCCCTGGCACATGCTCCGTCGACTGTGTGCTCCATCGCTCTGAAATTGCGTCACGTTTCAACGAGTGTACTCGCGCTCCCCCCCACTTTTATGCATGGCCGCGCTGTGCGGTGGAATGCTGCAACTGACGCCATGGACTTGTAGGGAACGCAAGCTTGCGAGCGATGGGAATCTGAATTTGAAATCTGGGATGTCGACAGCGACGACGTCTTGACCAAGGACGAGTACCAGCGGTACTGCGACCAGACGTTCGGCAACAAGCTCCGAGTGGCGCTCAAGTTTATGAAACACGAAAGCGATTGGGCTCGTGAAGTCTGGACTCGCCGCGGCCTCGATTCCAAATACGTGCTCGGCCTGTTACCGTCGCATGTCCCTGCCGACTGCGCCGACCACATTGCGCAGCTCCAACTGTCGTCCATGTCGAACGTCACGATGGCGTTGTTTCGACACATGATTGTGCTGCCTGCTGCCGATCGGAGCCTGGAAGACGTGTTCTTGAAGGAACGGCCATCGATCGACGTGGTCATTGCGGTCGTCAAGGAGGTCGCGACCGCGCTGCACCATTTGCATGCCGACCATGGCCTGGTCCACGGAGATTTCAAAAAGCTCAACGTGGTTCGCGTGGACAACCGCTTCAAGCTCATAGATCTCGATGCCGCGACCCACGTCAACGACCCGATCGGCGCCAAATTCAGCTCGGGCATTGCTCCCCCCGGTACGAACTCAGTCCGGTCGCGACTGACATGTGCGTGTTGGATGGCGTAGAAATGTTTTATCGCCTGCCGGATGCAGCGGCCCACGCCTCGTTTGAACAGCATTTCAACGACAACGCAGGGCTGTGGGCCAAAGTCAAGCCCAAGGGCCACTTTGTCGTTCGATCGTATCGCCAGGACGCGGACGCGTCCAAGTTGCCGTACGAGCTGGTGGCGGCGACGCCGGCCATCGACATGTGGGCACTCGGGTGCATGTTGTTCCAAATGGTGTCGGGAGAAGAGCTCGTGCCGACGGATGTGAATCAGGACGTGACCGCCGACTCGATCCACATCGCGGCAACGTGGTCAGATGCCAAGCTGTGTCGACGCATCGAGTCGCAAGTGGCCAACCAACACGCGCAGGACTTGCTCAAGCACTTGCTCGTGGTCGACCCGGCGTCGCGCGTGTCGGCGGCGGCTGTCCTGGACCATCCATTCCTGACGGGCGAGCCTGGCCACGCCTCCACGGCGGTCGTCCACGCGTTTCAAGACATCCAAGCGTCGCATCGCGACGTCGAGGCGCGGTTGAATCTGTTGCTGGAATCGGCGCAAACGACCGACCACCTCATCCAGACGGCGCGCACGCAGCTGACGACGTTGAAGCAATCGGTGGTCCGTGGCGTGTTTGATGCGTCCGAAGCGACCGTCCCAACGTCGTTCGTTGTGTTTCCCATGCGACTCACGTCCGCTGCGTCATCGTCGCACATCGAGGCCGCCATCGCGCAGCACTTACGGGCGCTTCTCGCAAGCGTCAAATCGATCGCTCAAGCTACGCTTCGGGGCGATGCACTTGCACAAGTCATGACGTCACTGACCAACGGCCAGCCCCTGTATTTGTACTTGGTGGACGAGGTTCAAGGGTCCATCGTTCTGCACGACCCGAACCACATCTACCCCGTTGAGATCCATCCCCAGGACACGTCGTTCTTGGCGGCGGTGGTGCCATTGCTGCTAGACGGCCTCCAGGCCGTCGCGCGGGCCCAGCGAGCGACCGGCCAAAGCAATGCCGCGTGGTTCGATGCATACGACGACATCGATGCGTTGGGCCAAATTGACGACATGATGGCCACGTTATGGCAAGGCTTGTGTCTGCGTGGTGCAGCTTTGCGACGGCTCAAACTATGGCTGTTCGAGAAGGACCCGACTGCATCTTTTGCTGGCCTCGAGCGCGTGCTTGTCGCCGACGGACTCGTGCGTTGGACATCGCACGCCCAAGCGCAGCAGCTCCGCGGCTCCGCGCCATTCCATGCGCATGACGGCAAAGGTTCTGTGGGAGGCATGGCGCTGTTGGACATGATGCTCGACGTAACAACACCGGACGTGTAGCCATCTACTTGAATAATGCATCCTTCCAACCCACGAGTGCCTTGTCCTGTAACAAACCCTCGCGTCGTGCTGTGCGCTGGGCCGCCAACACCAGAGGCTGCGCACGCTTGTGGATGGCAGGGGTGCGCCGCACGTGGTGTCCATGTTCGGTCGAGTCCAAAGCAATTTATCTCGACGACGCACGACGTCGATGCCGTGTAGTCCGCCAGTCTCTTGGCCGGCGGTGGCATGCACGCCCTCGCTCAAAGGAGTCGTCGCGTTGCTCGGGGCACGAGGATCGCCGGCATCGAGTGCGTCCTTTGCTCTCGCAACCACCCGTTTACTACACCCGAGACAGGCATCCATGTCCACTGCAGCGTGTTGTTTTACGCCCTTACACCCTGAAATACGGATGGTTCAAGATGCGTTCGAGCGACCACCGCTCGGACGGATCGACGACAAGGACGTGCGAGAGCAAGCTGCGCTGGTCTTCGTTTGCGATGTGCTGCTCAATGTGACGGTGCAAGTCGCCCTCTGTCCATGCCATGGCGGTCTCGATTTGCCCTGCCACAACGTCCTGGTTGACGTCGGTCGGGACGAGCTCTTCTCCAGACCAGAGCTGGAACATGATGACGCCGAGCGACCAGATGTCGATTTGAGGCGATGCCTCGACGAAATCGTACGGCGGAGAGCGATCCGTGTCGGCGCGCGAGCACCGCATCACAATGTTCGATCGCGGCTTGAGCTTGTTGTGGAGCCGCGAGTCGTGCTCCCAGTACAGATTGTACAGATCGCGCTCGGCGTCGTTCTCGAGCTTGTAAAACATTTCTACACACGCACACGATGACGTCCGTCGGTGGTTGCGATTCACGGTACCTGGCGGCATGACCCCGGACGAGACCTTGGACCCGACGCGATGCCCGACCGTCGTGGCCGCGTCAAAATCAATGAGTTTCACTTGGTAGAGCACGCGCAGCACGTTGAGCATCTTGAGGTCGCAGTGCACGATGTTCCAAATGTGGAGCTGCTGGAGCGCTCGGATGATTTCTTCGAGAAGAAATCGGACGTGGTTGGGGCTCGGGCGCTCCTTCAGATGGATGTCGGCAAGGCTGCGGTCGCCTGCTGGCAGCACCAGCACGTGCTTGAACGCTCCCAACCTCATGTTGTCATTGACGGTCAGGCTGCCGACCGCCGCTTCAAACTCGGTCTGCGCTGGCGACGGCAGCGCGTTCAAAAAGTACTTGGACGGCTCCTGACGCGTGATCGTGCGGCGCATCTCGAGCTCCTTCGTGTAATCCTCTTCGCGCCGCATCAACTTGAGCGCGACCTTGAGCTTGCGGCCGTACTGCATGTCGCAAAACCGCTTGAACTCGGCCTCGGTGACGAGCCCTGGAATCTCCTTGGAGAACGCCGCGAACGACGCGTCCCATTTGTCGACCGCGCTCGCATCATGCAATGCCTACAACGGCAGGATCGACCGCGACTTAGCGCGACTCAACGTGTTGTCATCGTGGCGAGCACGTGGACATTGCGTTACCTCGTGCTGCTTGCGCTGGATCGGGGATCGGTGGTGGCGGCGCTCGGCGCTTGGACATACTTGACTTAACTCGACGTTGCACTTGCGGAACGCGGCGAGGTCGACGCACATCTTGTCATCGACATGCGCGTGAAACACTTCGGAGCAAATGCCGTGGTCGTTGGCGAGCACGACGACGGCCGTGTCACTAACGTGGGCAGCCGGGCCGGGCAAGATTTCGTACCGCTCCATGAAGAAAAATTGCTTCTCCAAGAACTCCTTGACGGTGATTTCCGTCGTGTCGAGGGCAGTCCGATCGTGCTCGTCCTTGGCATACACCAGCGCTTCCAGGACGCGGTCGCGGCCAAGGTTTTCCAAGTCGTCGAGCAGCGCCTTGATCACGGCTTCCTTGCGAATGTGCTCCATCAGGCCCAGTCCCGGCTGGACAAACACGTTCCACGACAGGTTGTACACATGCGAGTCAAAGTCCATGTCCGGGTTCGCGCCGTCGCCGACGATCGCAAAGGGAAGGTCGCGCTTGAGCATGCGGACAAGGCCAGGAATCGTCATGTGCTTGGCCACCGACTCGAGAAGCAGCGAGTCCTATGCACATATACCAGCATGACGCTTCGATGTTTTCGCAGAGACGTGTACGTTGTGCAGCACGTCAAAGTCGTGGCCGAGCTCGATGATGGCGGCAACGACTTCGAATTGACGCGACTTCAGCGCTTCCGACATGCACTGGGACGACGACGATCAGGTCAAACGGGTCGACATGAGATCGCCCTACTTTTTCCTTGGACGTGTCGTCGAGGTGCTCCCAGAGCGCTGGCACGATGGCGGCGCGGCCGTAGGATGCGACTTCCGTTGCCGCCGACACGCCTTTCTACGCACGACGTTCGTGACCCGGCCACAGTCGGACAAGGACGTACGTCGGTGGTGGCGTCGCAATTGATCGTGCCGCGCGGCAGGGCGAGGAGGAGGTGGGCAATGTCACAGTATCCCTTTTGGATTGCTCGGATCAACGGCGTCGTGGATTTCTGCGTCGGTGCACAGAGTGAATCGCCGACGGCCGAGTGGGTTTAATTACCTTGTGGATGCGGTTGGGAAGGTTCACGTCGATGGAGGCCACTGCCAGGAGCAACGAAATCACTGGCTTGTAGTTTTGCAGCACGGCAAGGTGCAGCGGCGTCGTTTGAATCTGCAGGGTTCGTGTGAGGCGGCGGCGCTCGCGACAAGCAACGACGTGCTCACCTTGGCGACTTCTCTCATCGCGTTCACGTTCACAGCGCCGTCCGCAAGAATGTCCCGAACTGCATCCTCATCCTTGTTCGCCACCGCGTCAAACAGCTTGTCCTCGGCCGTCGCCGCCTTGGCCGGTGGACGCGCCATCGGGATCGTTCAAAAGTGAAAGTTTTCATCCATTTTTCATGAACTTCCTACTGTAGTGCGTACGGTACATGAAAAAATCGAGCGGTTCGGTGGGCTCCATGACCGGGGGCTCGTCGATCGGGCGGCGCAGCGGTCGTCTGCGCGCGGGGAGGGGGTGCCGTCCCGTCGGGCCATCGGTGTCTATCGGCGGTGATGTGTGTGGCCCTGCGGGACGTTTCTATATGGCCTTGTTCAAGGGGGTGGATCTCGAGTGAGAGGTGCAGTTCGTTGGCGGTTGCTTGCATGTGCCATGCATGGAGTGACGAGGGTCCGATGGGGGGAGAACGGGGGAGGGCCGCCCCCGTCAAACGAGCACCTCGCTCCACTGAACGAGGCTGCCGTGTCGGGATGTGTCCAAGGCAGATTGAAGCGACGGGCTCGATCGACACTCTCGGCGCACGCGCAGCCCTACGGGCGAAGCCCCCCCTCGGACGGCCTGGTTGAATACGCGGGTTGCTTGTGGTATTGTTTTGGTTGGCCCGGGGGCATAGGCTGTGTCGTTGCAAAAGATCTCCAAATCTATCGAACGCAGGCCAGCCCGTCGGTGCTACTCTCTGCGGGAGCCCACGGGATCCGTCCATCTACACGGCTCCCGTCGTGCACGGGCAGAAGGACGGTCCAGCGCGACCGAAGGTCCGTGGCGCACTACTCTCTACAACCAGTAGCTTGCGCCTGGCTTTTCTGTCCAGATGACGAAATTGATTCCATGACAGACCGACCCTGCCTGGAACGGGGTCGTGTCGGCCGACGTGCTGGCGGCGTCCACTCGGCAGCCTCTTCGCGCATCATCGTGGGCGCCGAGCCTCTTGGCATCGTCGACCGCAAGCCCACCGACTGCCACCCGACTCATGGCGCCGCCACGGCTCTGCCCCTACGGTACTGGAGCATATCTCTTGGCCTTTCCCGTATCTGGTCCTTTCTCGACCGACGAGAAGGATCTGTCTCGAGGGGGATTCGAAATATCGTTGTCGCGGGGGTTCTCGCCCGTGTCGCGGTTGTTGCGCCCCCACACGCAACCACACGCTGTGGGGGGGGGCGTCCCCATGGCACACTCTCGCGCCCCCACGCTCCGTTCCCAGTGATGGTCGCGCCACCCATGGAATTGTTGGACGTGCCGGCCGCGCTTGCCCCCGTACTGTACCGATTATTTCACGGCGTGCTCCAACCCTCGTGAAATCTTACGGCGGCTGTACCGTTGTCGCGACGCGTTCCTCCACAACATCGCTCGCGTTGCCACTTCTCTCTCCAACGGAACGATCGCCGCGTCGAGAGCGATGTGCAGGCAAAACAACTGCGTCCCCACCCTCTTGCGTCCTTCCCTCCATCGTCAAGGTCGATTGGAGTTGCGAGTTTGCCGTGAATATATTTTTTTGACGTATACTTGGCTATTGTATAAGGTCGATATATATATGCACCGCATACAAAAGTCAAGTATACTGGATAAAAAGAGGGTGTCATGGGATTTGACATGTTATTACGGCAAGGTGCAATGTTGGTCACGGCGTCGTGAGTGTTGTTGCGGCGGGACATGCCACAACGACCACAATTCCAATCGCTCGGCCGCCCCTCGATCGCGCCATGGCCGCTACCGTCCACAGCGACCTCTTCACCGCCATCTCCAAGGGCCAGATCCACGCCGCGTCCAAGCTGCTCGACCTCGGCACCAACGTGAATGCCACCAAGATGATCAATAAGGTTCGTCCATCGATCCATCGTTCGCGAGCCCAGATCGTGAATGCGCCGTGTTTTGTAGGTGCTGTACACGCCGCTGATGCTCGCTGCGGAAAAAGGCCACGACGACATCGTGAGACTCCTCTTGGAGCGCAACGACATCGACGTGAATCCGGTCCAACTGCCCCAGGCCAAGGTAGTACGCGCTGTCGTCGACGATTCGGACGCACTGACGGTCGTTTGGCATAGAAAGGACTCACACCGCTGTACCTGGCGGCCATGGCCGGCCATCTTCCCGTCGTGAAGGAGCTCTTGAAGCTCGGATCCAAGATCGACACAAACATAACGGTCGAGGTATACATTCCACGCGCTAGTTCAGGCTCACACCGTCGACGATGGTAGCGGAATGTGACGCCCCTTCAGGCCGCCATGATGCGAGGACACACAGACGTTGTCGACGCGCTGTGGCCATACGCTGACGACAAAATCAAACAGAGAGTACGTTCTCGAATCGCAGTGTTGTCGAGCTCACGCGTATGCTTAGTGCCTCCACGCTGCGTTGGAGAGCCAAAAGTTTGAGACTGTTGCGGCTTTGATTCAAGACCGCGGGCTTGACGTGAACATAATGTATCAGGTTCGATGTCGTCGTCCTCGCGGTGTCGCTCACAGACCATGCAGGACGCGCTTCTCCTCGAGTTTGTGGCTCCCTTCATGGACGTCAAGGGCCTCGTGTACCTGCTGGAGAAGGACCTGCCGATCAAGATCGACCGCAGCGACCGACCCGAACACGTTTCAGCGAACCCTGACCACAACTTTTCCTGGGCGACGTTTGTCGATCCGTCGGCGGTGACGTTGAACGACTCGATCGCCAAGGAGACTGTCGTCGACGCCCTGGTCGATTCGATCTTGGCCGATGCCACGGCCATTTCGAGAGCCCACGTCATGCAAGCGCTGTTGGCGAGCACCGACCAACACAATCGTCCGGTCGTCGCGCTCGCGGACGCATCGCTCGTCACGTTTATGAAGAGCCAAACGTACTTGGCTGGTCGATACGAGATCGCGGACGGCCCTCCCATCCATATAGGCGCTGCGTCGGTGATTGTACAGGCCGTGGACCATGGCATGTACGCCCAAGTGTTTGACGAATACGCCGACGATGACGGCGTGCTCAACGTGGACGCGTTCGTCGACTGCAATCACGTCCTGTGCAAGCTCGCGCCAGGCTCGTTCGTGGCGGGTGCCGGGGACGACGTCGATGACGCCAAGGTACGAGCCGAACAGGGCGACGATTGCGTTGACTCATGCCGCGACTAGATGCGCGAGGAAAGCTGGATCCAAGCGTTTGATGCGCTCACCCCCGACAACGAGTGCATTGACGTGGACGATTTCCGACGATTCTGTGAAGCCACCTACGGCCCTCACTTGAAAGTCGCGATGAAGTTCATGCGCCACGTGGACGACTACACCCGCGAGCGCCAACTGCGCCACGGGTTGTGCAGCCACCGCATCGTTGGGCTCCTCCCGATTCAAGCCGACCTGAGTGTCCTCCAGTCATTGCGACTGACGGGCTACGACATCGACTTGGCCGAGTTTCCCCACGTCATCGTGATGCCGGCGGGAGGACGTAGCTTGGCCGACATGGCGCACCATGAACGACCGCAAGGCCGCGACGCCCGTTCGGTGCTCCACCAAGTCGCTGCTTCGCTCGACCACCTCCACAACCATGGCTTTGTTCATGGCAATCTGTCCACAAAGCACGTGTTGTCCATGCAAGGGCAGCTCAAGCTGATCGATTTCACTGCCACTGCTCAAATCGGCGTCGATCACGTCGGTGCCAAGTGGTCGTCGGCATGCTTGCCTCCTGGTATGCCATCTCGTCCATCGATTATTCCGTCGCTCGTTCGGGGAGCACGGATGGTCCGCACGAACGTGCGCCTAACGACGTTGTTTTGTGTAGAAATGTTTTACCAGCTCCGCAACGACGCGGAACTGGCGCAGTATGCCGCGTACTGGCGCGACCAGTCCAGCTCGATCCCCGACAGGAACGCCCTCCGTCCGCGATCCAATTTCGTCGTACGTGCTTTCTGCCGATCCGCGTCAGGTCATGCGCTTCCGTATACAACGGTGCGCGCGTCGACTGCGCTCGACGCATGGGCGTTTGGATGCATGATGTTTGACCTCATCACGGGCACCTCCCTCGTCCCGTCGAGTCGCAGCCACGACATCTTGCCGACGTATGTGGCGACCGCAGCGACATGGACAGACGAAAAGCTTCGCCAACGTGTGGTCGAAGCAGTGCACGACCCTGCGGCGCAGCAGTTGTTGCTGCAGTTGCTCGTCGTCGAGCCATCTCGTCGCCTGACGATGGACCAAGTGGTGGACCACGTGTATTTTTCCGGCGGCCCCCATGCCGACGTCACCGACGAAGACGACTTTGACGACTGGGTGCTGGACAGCGTACCTGGAGACATTGCACGGACTCGAGCCAAGCGGAACTTGCACGCATGAACCGCGAGGGGCTCGTCGATGAATATGGCCCAGAAGCACGGTTGAAGCTATTGGACCGTGATTGCGAGTACTTGGGTGCGCGTTTTGGATAAAATCGAGATGAATAATGGATGGCTGGGATCAAGTCTCTTCTTGGTTGTCTCGATCGAACGGGTGGCCAGGAGAATATGCGCCGTCGGATGCTCGATAGACACACACCAACAAACGAGAGCCACCCACTTTGCTGCTGGCAGCCACACGAATGGATGTGTGGTTGCTAGAGACCGTCGATCCATGGCAAGTCCACATCGTCCCACGTGAAACCCTCGGTGACCACTCGAAATGGGCGACGAATACCTCGAGGGATGTCCCGAGCGTCCTGGACCTCCGTCCATCGTTGTACATTCGTTATTCCTTCACGTTGCAAGTCGCACTGGTACGAGGAAAAACACTTGCGTTTCTACATGACCACGCACTGGTCGGGACTGCAGCCACTGCCAGCGGCAGCTGGGACTTGTGGAGCCCGCGACACGCTTGTAGCTCGGTTGCTTTGGCAGCTGTCGACGTCCGACCAGTCTTCCGAGCGCGGACGGAGGAGGTTTTGAAGCAGCACGCCATACAACGAGCACGCGTCGGTGCTGTCCGCTGTCTCGTCTTGGTCATGGGCAGGAATCGTCCACACCACGTCGCCGTCCTCTGTCGCGGTTCGTGACAAGCCGGCCATCGAGAGGTCGGGGAGTCGTCGATTTATCCAGCGCTCGACTTGCTTGGCCATGGCTTGGCGGACGTGCCACGGCGTTATGTGCGACCCCTTCAGTCGCAGCGCTCGATGGATCGCGCCGAACGTGACGGACTTGGCAGTGCCTCTCTTGCAACTCAGAGCATGAAGGAACGGCTCGTGGGAGAGGGAGGTTGTCGTGGGTGGCAGTGTGGCGACGTCGGGCAAGTAGTGGCGCACAAAGCAGGCCAGTCCTTGTTCGGCAAATGGCAAGCTCAGCGCCAAAAACTCCACGTCTGTCGGGACGACTGGAAGGGGATACCCTCCATTCGCGGTGGTGCCGTGCATCGGGTGGAGTTGGCTTGGTGCACAGCCGACCACTGTCGTCAATGTGTGGCCAGGAACGACTTGACCTGTCACGCCGTCCATCAGGTACAAATACAACGGGTCGTTGCGGGTTAATGCAGCAAGGTGGGCTTGGATCGAGTCGCTTTGGTCCAAAGCGAGTCGAACCGCACGACAAGTTGATCGAAAGCTCACGACGAACGATGCCAATCTCGCCAGGACGACGTCGTCAAGTGGTGTGTCCCAGTGGCTGTCGGGCAGCAACACAAAGGTCGGTAGACCGACGCATCCCGTCCCCATGGAAGAAGGCAGCTCATGCGCACAAGACTCGTTGGAGGCGGCAACGGCATGCACCGTCGTCGGTGGAACCGACATGGTGTGCACTTCACCGCAGATCGAGACACTGGTGGATGGCGACAGAATGTTGAGGCGGTTGCCGAGGGCTTGAGTGGACGCGTAACACGTCGTGTTCGGGGTGACCGGCGCTGGCGACAAGCGCGGGTCGAAGCTTGGAGCGTGCCGTGCGGCAGCCGCATCCACGGCTTCGTCGAGTCGGCCGGCAAACGTGTCGCCCTTGCCTGTGAAATACGGGTGCTGGAGCGCCGCTTCCATCGTCACTCGGTGAGCGGGGTCGACCCGCAAGAGTTGCGTGAGCAAGTCCATGGCCAATGCGTCGTTGGGCCCAAGCGCCGCGCTGAGCTTGGCCCGCAGCGACACGTCCGTCCATGTCGCGGCGATATGAATGTAGTCGTCGATGACGTCGTCGTGCAAGTCAGTAGGAACCAACTCGGCACCGGTGACGACTTGGTACATCATGCACCCAAATGCCCATACGTCCATGGCGGGAGCCACGGCGCGCAACGAGTACGGCGCCGCAACGGGACTGGTCTCGCCAACAACGTCTTCGCCGGCGAGGGCGGTGCGCACAACGTACCCTCGTCGAGGCTTGAGTTTATGCCATGCCGCGTCCACATCTCGATACGAATCGTCGCTCGCGCGGGACTTGCCATGGCAGCAATACGCTTCATGGCGACGCATCAACTCGATCGTGTTCAGCTTGACCAGCATTTCTACGACGCAACCGTGAACGCAACGCAGCTCGAGCGCACGACCCAACCTGGTGCGAGTGTCCCGGAGCTGAACGTGGTCCCGGAAAACAACTCGCCATTCCACGTCGCGGCATTGAAGTCAATCAGCTTGAGCTCGTCGCGCACACGAAGGACATTGCGCGGCTTGAGGTCGCCATGGACCATGCCGTGCTCGTGCAAGTGCGCGACGCTTTTCGCCACCGCCTCGAGCATCCCTCGGATAGTGTTGCGACTCGGACGCTCGTTGACCAGTATGTCAAGTAAGGTCCGATCGCCGGCCGGCATGGCGACGACGTATGGGTATTCCGCCAAGGACTGTGGAAACGACATGTGGGTGGGGTCGGCGGCGGCGCCGTGGTCGGGACTGGGCTCGTGTTGCTCCAACGCGACGGACGGCAGGAGGGGCAGGACGAATTGGCTGTCCAAATGCCGGCGGCATCCAAGCTCCCTTTGAAGCGCATCCGCCTGCTTCATCAGCTTGAGAGCGACACGGAGGTGGGCGCCGTACGTCTGGTCGCAGTACTGGCGAAAGACATGGCTCGACAGCCCGCCGATGCCGTCCGAGTCCCACACATCAAATGCTTTGGTCCAGTCCAGGATGTCCGACTAGCGCACGTGTGAATCGACGAAGCAGTTGGTGCGCCGCTCTACCTGATGAACGCCCGACGATGTGGCGTGTCCAAGTGGCGGCGCCAGTTGGCCCAGAATCGAGTTACACGCGACAAAACCGTCCACGTTGAGCAGCCCGTCGTCGGTGCACGCATATTCGTTAAAGACTTGCGAGACCAAGCCATGGTCGATCGCAACCACGACCACCGACGTCGCGCTTACGTGGACGGGCGGCGCCTCGATGATCTCGTACCGCTTGGCAAAGTACAACTGGCCCATCAACGATGCGACGAGCGATGGATCTGCCACCGCCAGCACGGGGCGGTGGTGCTGGTCGTGGGACGACAGGAGTGCTCGCACGACTTGCTCCCGCGATATCGATGGCTTCGTCGTGCCGCCATGGTTGTTGCAAAGTGGTGGACACAACGCGTCGAAGATCGCGCTTGCCACGGCTTCTTTGGCGATCTCGTCGCTCACTCGGACGAGGGACGGATCGAGGAACGCTGCCCACGAGAAAGCATAGTCGGGATTTGGGACGAGGTGGTGCCCAAATATGCCGCTGTCGGCGACCTTGACGGGTAAGTCCTTGGATAGCATCAAGAGCAAGCCTTGGAACGTCAAGAACGGCGCGACAAACTCAAGGAGCAGATGACCCTAACGATTCACCAGAGTTGGTCGGCACGATGGCAGTACAGCATCGTACTTGAAACGATGGCTCGTATGCGACGCCGTTTTCCACCATGTGGGCGACGACTTCGAACTTGTGGCCGGCCAGCGCGGCGTCGAGGCTCTAATGGACAGATCCCATGAACGCGGCATCGGGACGGACGTACTCGGCGCTGGCTGAAAACATTGGCGGTCGGCCACAGCGCATCGACAACGTCGGCAAACCCATTCGCGGCGGCAAGTTGAACTGCCGTTGCATGTTTCTATCATCACGATGACTTGGCATGGAGAGCACGTCGACGTGGCATCTTTCTCGTGGTTCGTTACCTCCATCGTGGCGTTCACGTCCACATCGGGGTGTGCAAGCAGCTCGTGGACGACGGCAACGTGACCTTTCATCGACGCCAGAATGAGCGGCGTCGGGGACTTCAAGCAATCGAGGAATGTTAAGCATGCGAGACCGAGGCGGGGTGTACCTTGGCGTTGGCGGCGTGAGTTGGTCGATTCACTTGAACGTCCGGTCGGCCCAACAGCGCTCGAACAACTTGGACGTACCCGAGCTCCGCGGCTAGCATCAGTGGCGTGTACAAGACCTGGAAACGGAACGCTCGTGAACGCGACAGGGCCGACGTTGGGGTCATCCGCACCTTGTTTATTCGCATCGTGCTGTTGACATTCCCGTCGCCGTCAGCAAGCAGACGCGTAACAGTGTCAACGGCGTCGGCAGCAACTGCGTCAAAGAGCGGCTGGTGGTTGGCGTGTGCCGGCATCGTCGAGGACGTAGTGGGCCTGTTGGACAATGGCCGCAATCGTGGCGCGCGGGGTGATGGGCCGAGGATTCCATGCAAGGGATGGATAGGTAAACGGGCGGCGGAATGAAATGTTGAAGTTGGGGCGGTTGGGATGCGAATGTCGTGGTGGACGGAACGTGGCGCAACCTGCACGTGGCACACACACGTCAGATGCCGTGCGCCGCCCAACGCGCTACGAAAGGCCACACCCCAACGCACGCCGTGGCGTCGGTGGGACATGGGCTGCGAGGGGGCAGTGCGACAGCTCTGGCTCCAACCGACCACGCGTTTGACGTGGTGTTGGAGCGAAAAGGTACTAGCCGTTCCCAACGTGTGTTGAAGTGCAAACTCGATGCGTGCCATGCCCAACCGCGATGGTTACACCCGGGAAGTAGGCGCCACGACGCCGTCGACCAGATGCCCGCGACGACGTGGTCAAGATGTCAACTTGAAGCGAATGCAACGAGTCACTCTGGTCGACATGTTGAAGGGCGTCCCTTGCGACCACGGCGTGTGGCTGTATACACCACGATTCAAATGCTTGTTCACAGGATTCGTGCCAGGCAAACGTGGCATTGATCCGACCCGACGAGGAAAGCGCTGCCGGTGTTGGAGATGCCCAACAACTCGGCCGTTTGTCGACGGCGCGTTGGGCCACGTTGGCTCGCTGCGTTGTGTGCGGCGATGCCGGCCGCAACGACGACAACTCGATGCCATCCAGCGAGCCGTCGGAGACTCGCTACATGGAGGGGCTGGCATCGTGCATGGAACGTCGCCTCAACATGATCGACGGTCTGCTTGTTGGACGCCTGCGTGATCCCAACGCCGTTTGCATCTCTCTACTCGCTTGGCTTGCGTGGGGACGAGGGCAACCCGGCAGTGCATCCCCTGGAATTCCTTGCCGATGCCCTACGCATCATCCTGTAGCGACGGCATGTATAAAATGCCACCACGAAAGGCTGGCAGCCTCCGCGGCACGAACCACTCGGCTCTCGCTCTCCTTGCGGCTACAAATCAAGCCATCGAGTATATACACGTGTCGTACCAGTCAGCACATGACCACACAATAAAAGCAGGTGGCTATGGGGAATGGGCAGTGGCGCCAGAGGACGTTGCTGCCGCCTCACGAGAGAGCAGCATGACGACGTGCAGCCTATTCAAAAAGGCCAGCGTGGGGCAACGACTCGGAGCTGTTTGGCACTACATCAGAGGACGTTGCGACCATCTCTCGAACGGGCAAAGTCCGTTCAACGTCAAACGTGTGGCGCCTGCATCCATCATCCGCGGTGCAGTCGTGTATGTACTGTACAACACGTGAGGTTCCATGGCGCCACCGCAAAGAAGGTTGCCGCGTCAGCTCGCAACGCACTTGGGCCGCTTCACCCGCACAGACACAGTCGGCGTCCCCTTCTCCACACGATTTCCCGCCTCGATCAAACACGCGGGCGCTGTGGACATGGATCCTACAGTATCGGTATCTAGTTTACCACGTACGTTCCGTCGCGATGGATGCAACGACACGCCGCCGTCTCCCGCAGAGCCGACTTGACGGCAGTGCCTGGGGCTGTTGCGAGCACGGACATTGAACGCCTGCATTTCGCGCAGGCGGGAACCCCCCGTGACGGCGTTTGGGTGGTTGTGGCAGCGACGGCACCATCGAGTACCAGCGCATGGCGATGCCCACCCCATGGCATCCGTTCAGCTGCATGTGATATGGCAACTGCAGAGTCATGCGACCAGCGCAAGAGGTGAACGGTCAAGTGACCGGGCATCCCCATCCAACGGTGCATCCACCGCCAGTTCGACCATCTTGTTGCACGCGTCGAGCGTCCAAATCCGTGTCACTTGAACGGTGGCTCCACACCCACAACAAGTGACTTGGGTACATTCGACGCTGGTTCTGCTCGGACGGCGCCACCGCACTTGACTTTGCATCCTGCCACGATGTTCTCGTTGCCGTTAAACCCGGGCCACTTTCAGAGCCCGCCGCTGTCGACCCACGAAATCGACCTGTACAAGGCCATGGCCAAGCAAAGCGTCGACAACGTGGTGGGTTGCATCGGCCATCCGCTTGATTGCGACTTTTGGCCCGTTCTTGTAACATTCTAGTCGACCGCGATGTAGATCAAGAAGTCGACGCTTGTCGGTGGACCTGTCAAGTGGTCGCTGAAATCACGAGAAGGCGATTTGAGACTGTACAAGGCCGACAACTTTCGATCGACGCATGAACGCGACATTCTCTGTGGCGTCATGGAGGTGATCGGGACCCTGGACGAAGTCATGCGGCTCTACCGATGTGAAACGACTGCAGACACCAAGGAATACGTCCGCCGCTTCGGCCGCGCATACGTTGACGCAGTACATCTGTACACGGTCATGCCACGCCAGCCAGACCGTCCCAACGACAGCATCCACATCAAGTGGGGACTCGTGAAAGGACCTGTCGATGGCCTCATCGCGCGTCGGGACGTCTGCATCCTCGAGGTGCCCCCAATCGTGTTCCGTTTTGTAAAACTGAATGCCTTGTGTAGTCCAACATGGAGCTCCGACTCCATGGACGACGGGCGTGGGTGCGCGCTTTCACGTCTGTTCAATTGCAGTGCGTGCCAGACATGCGCGACGCGCTCAATGCGATTCGCGCGCTCCAGTTCGACATGGGCCATGTTTTTGTCGAATCCGATCGCCCCGGCTACATCGTCATGACTAACCTGGCCGACATGAACCCTGGAGGTATCCTCACAGATTGGGCAGCTGCACAAGCGATCAAGACCTGGTGTCGCCAGCTCATGGACATTGACGGGTTCTTGCGGGAGGACCGGCTGAGCGCGACGCCGTTTCTGCGCCCGGACCAGCTTTGTCCGTCCGATTTGCGGTCGAGGTGCCATCTCTGCACCAAACAATTTGGCCTGTTGCGGAAAAAGACACAATGCGTCAAGTGCGGCGAGGTGCGCGATCCAAGTCATTACGTGAGCTAACCGCGCATTGCTGGTAGGTCTTGTGCCGCAGATGCATCAAAGAATGGCAAGTTCGATGGAATGGAATTCCCGTCATTGCAACTTGCTGTTACCCTTGTTCGCTGCGAAACCCAGCGTCGTTCAAAGTGGTCAAGGGTCCCCCTGCCCCGGAGCAAAGAGAACGATTGCTGTACGAGCTTGCGACCCCCACCTGGGGGGCAGATGTGTCCCTGGTCGGATCGTCGCCACGAAGCTCGACTGACAACCAGCCCATCGACGACGACGTGGTGGCGTCGTGGAACATTGGGAATGATGCTTCGCTCCATCACTATCTTTTGCCATCGACACTCCCGCTTACGATGAGAGCCCGCCAGAGCAAGAACCAAACCGGGCAATCAACCAACTCTCGAACGCCATGAGGTTTCGTTCGTTGAATAATGGTGTACGAATGGAAAATATGGACATCAC
>NW_008580170.1:48027-56614 GCF_000520115.1 Aphanomyces invadans
TCTTCATTTCGCACTTGTGGAAAGCTTCGTTCTCGCGGAAAATCGTGATGTCCGAGGTAGAACCACGATAATGGTTCGTACATCCAATTGCGTAGCCGTTGGGGAGAACGCTCACTTCGACCTTGTATCCATACAGTGAGTGCTTGGCACTGAAGTAAGTCTTGGCTTCTTGGAGTGCACCACTTGGCCGATACGATTGCTGAAAAGTAACGTCGGTTGCATATCGAGCATAAGGAAAGTGCTGAAATTTGGTTCTATCGTCGTGAAGCTTCTACATGGTATACATCCTTTCTTTCTAGAACGAGGTTAGTGAAAGACTTCATCGGATTTACCTTCACAGCGAAGTGCTCGTATACACAAGGCTGGAAGAGATCGAGGAAACGGACCACCATTCTTTCAAACGTAGGGCCTTTGAGCTTGAATTGGGTAGCCAAGAAGTCCCATGGTCCACCAAACTTGCAAACAACAAGTGTCATCACCATAACGTCTTTTGCACTGTAATTGCACCTTGCCCCTCGGCCAACATTCCAATGGCGCTTGATTTCATCACAAACTGCGTTCCAGATATAGTTGAATTCACCAATCGTGAAGTTTGTCATCGTCAAGAAGTTCTCTTCACCATTGCGGACATAATCATCATACACTGGCGTTGGAGTGTCTTCCACATCGTCGTCGGGCAGAGGGAAGTGACGGTACCGCTCCATATCCGCTCGTTGCATTCGTGCCATGCTTGTCAACTCGGCGATTGCATTCAAGACATAATTGCTTCCGCCTCTTTGTTCATTCGTCATGTTGGTTTGCTCCGAGATGCTTGGATTTGGGTACGTGAAGTCGTCTTCGTCCCCGCTTTGTGCAGGTGCCGGAGGAGAACTCATTAGCAAGTCTTGAAAAGTTGGTACTTGAGAGGGCATTCTTTGAGATGCACCATAATTGGCAGGCGACGCGCTATTAATAGCTGCGTTGAAGGATCCAGGGCGCGAAGGGGCAGAGTACATTGTGCTCGTTGAAAGACTTGGCAAATTGAGGAATGCCTATTGTGTTCACACACACCTAGAGTCTTTTCACGCCTATCCCAATCGCGGAGGACGACGTGGACTCTGCCGAAAGATTGAATCTCTCCCAAGTTACATACCACATGTGGCGACGGCAGTCTCTCTAAAGTCACCTCTATTCCACTGTAGACTATACCAGAAATAAAGCAGGGACTATTTACACAGAGAGATGGGGGTTAACTCTACCAGTGGTCAATTGATCAATCCACAAACCCCTTGGGTATGCGGGCGCCTTGTGAACTCGAATGTACAATGCGATGGCTGCATCTTCGCCAACAGCACGGACGATGGTAGAGATATGCAAAAACACATGCGGGATGAGATCGCTGAGGCATCTCTGCCTAACGACAACTACACGTACCATCTGGAGCTGACACGAGGTGTGTCCAAATTGCGTCCAACGACGTTATCCCGTGGCAATCTTGTCAATGCAAGAGAATTGGCATCGAGACACCCTCCATGGCACCGCGTCACGGCGGTGGTGGGATGGGTCGCGCCGACAACAATTTGAAGGGATATGTACTTCGCTCGGTGAGCTTCCTTTCCATGACGTCTAGGGCAAAGCTGGGGCTCAGTACCTCAAAACCATCGGTTATGCTTCACTGATGGTAACACCACCGCAATGGAGAGTCGACCCGATTTAGCCAACAAGTGGAGTTGGGTTGACAGCGAGAGCAGAAACGTGGATTAGTAAACTTGCTCTTGATCTTTATCTTGTCCTCGACTTGGTTCCAGTCTTGCGAAGAAAAGCAGTGTCATTGTGTCCACCAGTGAACCAACAACCATTGCTACCTTAATTGCATCTGTTCGCCCTTACTTGGCAGTGAAACCTAGCGATGCCATCAACCTCCAGTGCGTGCCACGCAACTTGCGATGCATTCTGATGCAAAACGTTAAGACACTTCAAATATCGCCCACATCTTGAGCAACAATAGTGTGTGCGAGGAGGCGTTGCTGCTCTTATAATTCTCGGGCTCCAAAGTGAAAGCAACTCAAACCTGCATTAGAAAATTGCTGAGAAAACGTGTGAAACACAAAATTCAAAAATTGGTTAGTGTGCAAAATGATAAAAACAATCTAACAGCAGCACATAAACGCCCTTAATAACACTTTATAATGCACAATCACCCCCTTAGTAGTTAATTGGCTTTCCAGACGACATCAAAACTGCGATGCAGCGGGACTTCATGCTTCGAAGAAGCTTATCGAGGTACTCAAGGGCCATCGCATTCCAGTGCACCATAATGGCAAGCTTGAGGTCTCTTCCGTTGCATACTGCTTTCCGCCGCCATACACACATTGACATAGGTAGCCCCAAACATTCTAAATCGGATTGAGGTCTCGAGATAGGGCTGGCTACTTCTTAGCTACAATGCCGTTGTCTTCCAAAATTCTTTCGTCTCTTTCGACGAATGAATCGAGGCATTATCGTGCTGAAAGACGAACTCATCAGCGAAGCGAGCATGGACAGACGGGAGCAAAAAGTCAAAATCGTCGTGATGTAGGCATACAAATCCTGGCGGTCTTCCAAGAATGCCAACTCCGACTTTCCATCAGCCCAAAGTGCTCCCCACGCCATAACCGAGCCGCCACCATTTTGGCGACTGAATGTGACCTTTACGTCCCGTCCAATGCAATGACAGTTAGACTTGAGGCCATCGGGACTATCAAGGCTCCACCTCTTCTCATCCGAGAAGATAATGCGACTTCAGGAATCCCAACCAATGTCGATGTTTTGTTCCGCCCAACGCACGTGCTCTTGCATGTTTTTTCGGTAAGACGTGGCTTCTTGTTTATCTTCATCATGTACTGAAATCATACGGACGAGTTGATCAGGCGTGCGGTGGTTTTTCGGTGAACGCAGAGGTTGAGCTCATGTTAAATTCAGTTGCAACTTTAGGGTGCCCTCGACAGCAAGGAGAATATGTGGTTCATGTCACGGTCACTGAGCTTGGTAGGCGGCCACCAGAGAACCCCTTCAAAAGGTTGCTTACAATGAATCATCGTCAGGGAATGAGGGTGGGTGTATATTAATCCACCTCATGCGTATAGTAAATTTGACATATTTTCCGGAAGAGATTACTGTCAAAGGCCATCGCTAATAGATAATCCAAGACTATAACTCATGTGCTGTAATTTGAGCGTGTATGGTATCATGTCCTTTGTCGTGGCAAAAATGTCACCTATTGGCTAGAATAATGGGATTTTGCTCGAGTGTTCAGATTGCCATGTCCATATTATAATTCCAAAAATATGAACGAGTACCACTGGGTGAATTTTTCCGTCGTTACCTGTATCAAAGCGGCCCGTGACAGCAAGTATAAGAGGATTACGCACATCGCGAATAGGTTGGCCTTAGCTGTGAAGCTCCCCGAAAACGTCGCCTGCGACGGAGACGTCGACAAGAGACTTCAAGACTTATTTAAAGAAGTCCCGGTGGCGTTGGAAATGGCGGAAATTTGCAGCCTGCTCAAGGGCATGGGATTGTCATACGATTAAATCACACTTTTCCTTGAATCTTACTCGTCAATACGTTTTTAACTGATCTGTATCGAAATTTGATATACTTAGTTCCGCAAAAATTATTGTGAATGCTTGAAAAATTCGGAACAGAGGTAGTATCAGCTTCATGACGTTAATAAAATGGTTTCGGTAGAATCCTTTCCGTTTCCTGTTCCGCCTCCGAGGTTCGGAACAGGAAACGAGGGGAAACTATTTTACAAGTTTCGGTGAATTCGTTTCCTTTTCCTATCGGTTGACATAATACATCACTTGCTCCTTCACGCCATATACAAGACCAACGATCATGGTACTCTCTGTTAACGAAATCATCATGCTACTGACCCTTGTCAAGTCAAAGTCCGCTCGACACATGCTCATGCAGTTATACATCTTTCAGTTCATTGAGCCACCACTTCTTCCCAAAGTTTGCTTTGTTCTGGACAACTACTCCGATTCCAACACCTTGTTGGACTTTCGCTTCGACCTTGCTGGTATCAAACGTCTCGGGTATCTACTTGGCCTCCCAGCAGTCATTGTAACACCCAACGAGTCACGAATTTGCCGCGACGAGGCCCTGTGTATACTGCTGAATCGACTAACCTTCCCACGACGGTACCATGATACGTATGGCTCGCATGTTTGGGCGACCTCGGGGACGACTATGTGATATATTCCTGTATTTGGTTCACGATCTGTTCGACCGGTGGAGACCTATACTGTTAATGAACAAGAAACTGGTCAGAGCTCGCATGGATCACTACTGCCGAGCTATTTCCAACAAAGGATCACCCCTTGTCAGTGTGTTTGGATTCATTGACGGCACAAAGCTCCAAACGTTGCGCATATCTGCTACTGGTGATGGCTCCAACAAACTAGCAAATATATAGTGGCCATAAGCGTATACACTGCCTCAACTACCAAGCTGTTCTACCCCGAGTTCATGATAAGCTTCGACCACGTTTTATAGGAATTACGCTGTGGTGAAGACATTCTAAACAGTGCAGGTTGAAAATTATATTTCCACGTAAAGGAAATCAAAATCTCTCTTCTATTATTTGTATTTACCTTCCATATTCCATTTTTTGAATATTTTGAAAATGTATTATACCGGACAAAAGTTGCTTATCCGTCAGATATGTGTGGTTGACAGTACTTTACCGCGTCATGTGTGAATGAAAAAGACCTACATAATTCTATAATGTCATATATTGAATTAAGAAGTTCCCTGCTCACTTGAGTTTCTTTTTTTGGAATATAGTAAATATCAGGTTTATGGAGCATGCACTTGAATTCCAAGGTGGCGTGAAAGTTAGCATGTCACCGACAGACAACTCCACACCGCACCGAAAAGCGACGGGAAGACCTGTGGTCAAAAATCGCAGACGTATTGGTCCCCACAGCATCAAAGATTGTACTTTACATACGCCAAGCAGCTTCACATTATCAATTGGAGAAAATAGCACTCTATGGACTCCACACTTGACTGCGTCTTTGGGGGACTCAAGGGACTGCACGATTGTCCGCACAAAAATGAGTGCTCCGGTGGGAAAAAAACCGTGTTCATATAACAAAGAAACCTAGTAATCTTGCTTCCTCATCGCAAAAGAACTCACGCCATATCGGCACTGTAACTACGCTGGCTAAGGAGCGCGAAGAACAAATTGTCAAGTGGATAAACGATATTCGTTCAGACGGAATTCCGTGAGTCGTTTCCTACGCAATGTAAGACGCTAGAAGTAGCAAAAGACGTTGGGCTCAAGGAACACGAGTTCAAAGCTAGCCAACCTTGGATTACGAGTTTTATGAAGCGCTGGAAGCTAACTATGCGAGCGAAGACAAGATCTGGGCAGTCCAGCCTAGAACGCGGTCAAGCTGCGTTGCCAGAGTTCAACAGCCGCATACGCAACTTGGTCGCAACCGAACATATTGAAGAAATCTACAATGCGGAGCAGACTGTAATCAACTACGTGTACATTCCAAAAACAACAGTTGATGGTGCGGGGTCAAAGGCTGTGTGGATTCGTTGTTCCGGGCAAGAGAAGGACCGTATCACGGAGATGCTGCTGGCCGACACCAAGGGCACAAAATATCCCATGTTTTTGGTCCTAAAGTCAAAAGCGTCAAAGAGTAAAGAGAAAGTAGTTGAGAACCTGGCGCAATGAAACGACTTTGGGCCTGTCGTGTGGCCCGAAATCCAATAGCTCCACGAACGGTATCCCTCACGCTTGTACGGCAACCTTACTGCATGGTGGAACAGTGAAATTTCCAAAGATTTCCTGACTTACCATTTCGGCCATCGCAAAGGCCATGACCTCAAGAAAATCTTGCTCCTTTGGACGATTTTAGTGCTCTTTTTGTGACGAAGTGGTTGCCTGTGCAGCAACAATGAATGTCATCCTGGAAAAGATTCCGCCAACATTTACCTGGATGTGCCAGCCAGCGGATGTTGCGTGGAAGAAACCAATTAAAGCTGCAAAGCGCGAGTGCTGGGTGACCTCCTTGCGGCATGAAATCGAAAACCACAAAAATGACGAAGGCACCTTTCAACTCCGTCGCGATTCGACTTGGTTGAGTGGGTAAACGAAGCTTGGGGGCCCTTCCAAAGGCTACAATCGTCCGTGGGTTTGTCAAATGCAGCTTGATCGATGTTGAGAAGTACGTACCCAGCGAAGCAGTACTAAACGCCAACAACAACCGCCTAGAAACTGATGAAATTGCCTCGCTCCTGCAACAAATGGACATCCATGATGTTCGCTATGATGAAGTCGTTGATACCTTCGACGACATCGATGTTGGCGCCGACATTGAATAGCTGCCTAGACACCATCTTAGTGAACGAGTTTGAGATTGAGATATGTGATGCATCTAACCTGTTGCTTGCCATCAACCTTGCATTCACTTTGTTCGCGTTCTCACGCGCGACGCCTTGCACACCCATGGAGAGAGACGAGTGCCGGTATCCGGTGCAGCAAATCAGTGGTCGAGGCCGAAGCGGTCCCATGACTACTGCGCGCGGCCCTTTTGACACTGCTCCCCATAGGGCACGACGTCGGCAGAGCCCGTGAACTTGAGGCAGTGAGGTTGCTGTCGTCCGAACAAGTTATCCGGATGATCTTGACCAGGCAAATTGAAGAATGAGTAAAGTAATTTCTCTCCTTTGACGTGAAGTGACGTGTGAGCCCAGTTTATCTTACAGCTGAATTTCCTCACACAAGTAATTATCTGTATCAAAACATTTGCGACGGTTTAGCATCCAAAGGAGTGATTAGTTCAGAAGTACTGTGCAAAACAATATCCTTTCTGTTTAGAGAATTCTGTTTTTTGCCATTGTATAAATCTATGGAGGTTTATCGTCAAGTGGTCACATGCCTCGTCACATTTATTCTCACATGACATTTGAGGTAAAGTAGGCTCAAAAGAATTACGGAACCTTCGCGTGAAAGCCAAGACATTGCAGCAAGCGCACGTCAAGACTGAGGACGGACTTGCGGGTGAACGCCGCCGTAATTCCCACCCTTCTCATAACAAAGCGATCCTATTAAGGGTGTCCATCGAGGCTCGAGCAAATAAAGTTTCCATGACCGAGTGCTTGACAGGTGAAGAAGCGCCATTCTCAATGACCACTTTCTGCAGTCAAGGGCCTAATTATCCTTATTTGGCTGCAAATTTCTTCAGCATACGTTTCGAAGATGCTTACGGAAGCACCAGGTAAGTTTGGGGGAGTCTTAATGCCTTTGAGCGAAGTATTGTGCAAAGTGAAATTTAGAATACAGCGTGAGTTATTGCGGGTTCATTGTCATGTATCGTATTTAAGGGGCTCTGCAGCGGCCCAAAATGCAATTTTTTCACGTCCGCGTTAGTCGCTCTTCTGTATCATTAATGTAGGTATGTGGTACACTACAATTCTGTCAATTTTTTGAATGCTGGATTCTTGTCGACGCCTGACATCAACGCGATTTGATCCGCTGATCGTTGCAATTATGATGGTGTGAGATGAGTTGATTATCTTGTACTTATTCAAATTGCTCGAGCCGAGGCCGCTGAAAACGAATGAACCATCGTTTGTGATGAGTTCCTCTAGTATTTGCGTAAGTTGTTCTATGTTGGCTTCTGAGCAGTCGCGGGTGCACTGGAGAATGCGGCTCACCTTAGATCGATTCAACGTGATGCCAAACTCGTGCAAGTCCCACGCGCATGTATCCATCAGTCGAGTTGCTGTAGTATGCCCTGACTATGTCCATCTGGCTGAGTGTGAGTCGCTTCGGTGGCGCTGGCATGGCAAAATAAAATGTCCTTCATCTGTGGCTGTGAATGCTGCGTGGTGCCGATTATTGTGGCGCCGGATTGGCTGCATGGTTTGAATTTCATATTTATCGATTCTCTCTGTTCCTGTTGAAATTAATACAGATAAGTTATTAGTTTATACCTGGTTGCAAAAATCGGGGGATCACTGTATGTGGAACTTTCAGCTTGTGCTGCAGCCCCCCCATAAGTCTGGACTTCAATGTCCTGAATCTTGATTTCTCCTATGTTTGCAGCATCGAACGTTGGCTAGCTCAATCGACGAGCTTGTGTCTGCCGTCGAGGTAGATTCAATGACCTCAATCATGTTGCGCTGAACAAGACCTTCATAGCATTACAAAGCGTCATGGAGGAAGCATTGAAGGTTGGTGGCGACAATTGCTTCACTCTGCCGCATTCGAAGAAGGACAAGCTGTCAAAAGTAGTCAAGTCGATGGTGCGTCCTATGATATTGCTATTGACGCGCTACAGCATGACTTCAATGTGAAGAGGACATTGACCGACTTACTTGACATGGTTTATTGGGTTGTCCATCAACAGGGACGAACTCACAGTGGACGACATCATCGAGGAACCAAATGGCCATAATTTAATCAAATCAACACAAAATCATCTCAAATTTCGTATGTGGATAGTATTCTCCATAACACACAAGGATCTATCAATAGATTACTCTAAAACCAAGTAGTCTTTGAGATATACTCGAAGAAAGGTAAGAATGATAGTCATTT
>NW_008580170.1:58214-67619 GCF_000520115.1 Aphanomyces invadans
AGTAATAGAATTATCCGTCGGCTCATCGATCATGTCGACCACTGTCAGTCGAGTGTGTGATGTGATTGACGACATGGCTTTTGATAATGACGGCTAATACTTGCAGTACATCATGGTAGTGTTGGTCGCATAATGTTTGACTTGACAGTGAATAAAAATTTCGCTGTTTTCAGATTTTGAGTGTATGAGAGTATACAAATTTCAAGGGTAAATTTACACCACAATAGAATTTTGGGAAAGAGGAAGTAACTACTACTAGTACCACGTAAATGATAGTACTGCGGTGACGTTGCTTGCAACTTCTGGTGTAGGAGGCTGGAGTGGTTGTACTGGCTGTGGGTAGCGCTGGTGGTTGTGATGATACTGCCTCGGGGGGACGGGGGTGGACGGTGCCTTGGACCAGCTCTTGAGACTAGTGCGTACATGTAGGTTAGTCGAGTTTCCACGGAGATCGAATACACTATACTAGAAACTCCACTCGAACAGAAGATATCGTGCAACGCTTGCACCAAGGGAACGTTGTTATGGCAAGGCGACTTTTTCGTTTGAGTCGTTCTCTCATGAAAACGCTTACGCCTCATAAGTAGTAGGATGTGGCGACGTCTGCAGCGATTGTTGACCCTTCACCTAACTTGATGTTGTTACCCTTTGAAACAACAAAAACTACTCGGTTAGCGGAATTCCTCGAAACGCCAGTCTGAGCCAAGATCAGTTTATGGTTTGCCGGTGATGCTGGCGAGCTTGCTGCGGCTCCAGTCCCGTCCGGTGGAGGTGTCGACAACAGCCGCGATCGCAACAGCCAGTGGCGTCGTTCTTGGAACGCTTGTCCTGCGATATCTGTGGCGAGTGCATCACTTGAACAAGCTGCCGAGCCCGCAACAGTCGAGCTTCATCTTTGGTCACTTGTACGTTACTCGCGTCGGTGGCCGATGCCTTGACGACGTGCTTCCCACCTACTATCCATCACATGTAGATTCGACACGCTTGGCAGTGTGGGCCAGTGGAAGACGACGGGCAACTACCCTGAGCCGTTCCTGTCGTGGGTGAAAGCATACGGAGGCGCGATTCATTTGCGCGAACTCCTGACGCATGTAGTCCTGTTGACCGACCCCAAAGCTGTCCAGCACGTTCTTGTGACCAACGGGGCCAACTACCCTCGCAATCCAACGCTGCAGGCCTTCTTTTCTGTTCGTATCAAACCACCTTGTTACCACTTCATACCATTTATGTGTAGGACATCACGTACGGCCCAGGTTTGATGAGCACAAACGGTGCCCTCCACGACAAATATCGCAAGCTCCTGAATCCTCTCTTCAGCACGAGCCAAGTCAAGAAGTTCGTGTCAATCTTTGAAGCGCATGCCCGTCGGTACTGCGACACCGTGTTAGCCCAAGCTGCCGATTCCAACACGCCGCTGGACATGACGACCGGCAAGTCGCACTACCCCTCTTAAACGATGTTCTAAGCCGTAAACCGACGCACGATTGTAGTATTCCACGAATTGACGCTGGAGATCATCGGGTTGTCCGCGTTCGGGTTTAGCTTCGACTCGCGCCCCGAAGTTCACAACGCTTACCATCAATTCACGCTCAAACTGAGTCCGGCCCTTCTCATCGGAGTGCTCACAATTCCTGGGTTTTTGCGCCTGCCACTTGCGCAATTTCGACGGCGCCGAGCGGCCCAGCGCGTCCTCAAGAAAATCATGATTGACGTGATTGATCGCAAGCTCCAGTCTCCCGCAAAAGCACCCGACGCCCGTTCAGACCTCCTTGACCTGTTCCTACCCCAAGCGACAACGCAAGAAGCGCTTGTCCATACGATGACGTTCATGTCGGCCGGCCACCGCACGTCTGCGTCATCGCTGGGGTGGATTATCGCATGCCTCGCGACTCGTCCACATGCTGTCGCTGCCATTCGATCTGAGTACCACCATGCCGTTGCAAAACATGGATCTCTTGGAAGTTGGGAGGTTGTCAACACCCTCAAGTACACGGCCGCGTTCGTGATGGAGACGCTTCGAGTCCACACAATTGCGCACATGTTGATTCGGCAAGTTTGCCAGAAGGACGACTCGATTCCACTGGCGGACGGGACATCCGTGTTTGTTCCAGCGGTAGGGCATTTGCGCAATCTCACGTCCTGCGTCCATATCAGCGAACCTAACTGCTCGTTCCAGGGCACCACCATCGAAATTAACTTGGCAGCGATGAACCGAAACCCAAAGTACTGGACCAACCCGGAATCGTTCGTCCCCGAGCGCTTCCTCGAAGACACGCCCGAGTGGAACGCTGATCTGCAGCTGCGTGACGGCAAAAGCCATACGTTCTACTCCCTTACGTTCAGCGCGGGGAGCAAGAACTGCATTGGGATGCGATTTGCCCTTGCGGAAATTCACGTCGTCGTGGCAACGCTTGTCGCCCTTTTGATTTTGTCCTTACCCCCCATGCCGACCTCCGCCCGAGCCACAACGGCGTCACACTGCAGCCAACCAAGTTGGAAATGTCGCTGCGGCGTGTTCAATGCTAGCCAGTTCGCTCCATGCAAGTGCCTCGCACACAAGGCTGGCAGACAGAAATCAGCAGCTTGATAGCGTGGGCTAAGTAGAACGTCTTTTCTTGATCGGGTGTTTATGCTACTGCTGGAATCGAAGCACGTTTTCGACGCAAAGCCCGTTTCAGGCAGCCACCATGGCGTTACCCACGATCTCTTGGCGGTCCTCGTACATGGTGTCGACTGATCTCGTCCAACCACTTCTTGGCCATTCAATTGGTCATCCGATCTCTTTGTAGGCGTTGCATGTGACCAGGAGGCGACGACAAGTCCTTCCTTTTTCGTCTTGGCGTGCATTTGATGCAGCGCATGGGTCTTGAGGCGGGGGTATGTCGGGAACGTGTGTATCTTGTCGTTGTGCGCTTGCGAGGTCGGAGACGTTTCGTACTTGCACACATTCGTCGTTATAAGGTGATCTGGATGGTCCCGAGGATCGTCGTCTTTGCCGTCAATCCCGGAAGGCATCCGAGTTTGGCAACCCAGTATCGTCCAACGAAAAAGTTTGCCATGCATCTCCACGAGAATCTCCGTCCCAAATGTTTTCGTGCATGGAGCTCCCGTCAAAGTTCTGCACTGACCATGCAAACAGTGTGCCAAGCATACCCTTCGCCATGATCGTGTCGTTCCTGTCAAAAGTAAGCCACATCGACAACTTTCTTTGGCGGTGATTGGAGATAGATACAATTCGCACGACCGTCTCAAGGACACATCGTGCTAGGGTGGCGGCAGCACCGCCCACTTATACCCCCGCACGCGTGGATCGATGCAAGTTGACTTTGAGCATGCCTCGCGTCATGAGCCCGCATTGGAGCAGCTATCTCTCCAACGACAGCCGATCGGCCGGCCAGTGTCGCAACGTGTCGGGTAACAATTTCCGCACATCCTTCGTGCTACCTGTGGGGTGCCAAATTGAATTTTCATCGAATTCATGTCCAGGAAACGAAGCTACCGTAGAAGAGACACAGAGAGTCCACGACCAGGGTGGTTTTCGCCAGCCCACTTTGAATACAAGCCGTCCAAGTGAGCATGCATCTGGTCCTCAGCAATTCAACAACAGCATCCCTTGTCCGCGACCAACAACCCTGCAACAATGACTTTCCCAGCACTCGATCTAGCGGAATGGATTTCGTTACGAGCGTGTGCACACTCAGCGCTCCCCACATTATGGTTTACACTGCTTCCGTCCCACTCATATGGCATGCTCTACGCTCGCCAAAGAGGGAAAAGGTGTGCGATTCCAAGGCCAGATGTTGTCATGTGGGAGAGGGTGGACTTGTATGTGCTCTCTCGCGACACTCTTCAGTATTTCAATACATTGGCTCGCTACCGTTCGATAGCGTGAGCCCACATCACGTCTAGCGCCCACAAGCCCATGTACGGGTGACAGAAGATAGAGTGGTGCTTACCGTAATGGACGGCGTAAAGTGATGATAGTTAGCTAGATTTTTCTGTTCATTTAGTGTTTGCTCGTTGGACTGTTTATCTCGAGGTCAAGCATGTCAGTCTGTCCGTTGGGGGGGCGACCGTCGAGCAAATCATCCAGAGCACTCCACGATAGCAACCTCTCGTCGCTGTCGCTCCGACACAAGGGAAGCAGATGCAGCGACTTGGTCGTGTCACGTGCGCTGGAATCATGGCGTGAAGTCCCGCCGTCGTTCCGGCCTAGGGCGCAAATTACACACGCCCTCAGCATTTGCCTTTTGCCGTGCCGAGTGACGCTCCAGTATGGATTACACGACTTGCATACGACTTCTCCACACTTGAAGCAGTTCGTCTTGGTGTTCGTCCATCCAAAATGTGTATCGCACAAGTGGCACTGCACTCTCAGGTTGTGGGGGACGTGGCGCGCGGGGACAGCCGACTCGCGGCTCAGACGATCTTCCCGAAGGAATTGGTCGATGCATTTCAAGTTGCGACATCTCTTCGTCATGTTCAGGTCACTCAACCACGCCCGCCGCTTCAGCATTGCGTCGCTCACATAGTCGAACGATGCGCCTCGAAAATCCACGTGGGCCACATACCGGATTTCGAGGCAGCCAGGCCGACAGTCCGACTCGAGAAAGACGTGGCCGCTGCCAAAGTTGTGCATGCGCACAAGGCCTACAAGGTCTTGGAGATCGGGGCAGCATGGCAGGGCTACCGACTCGGTCGAAACGACCCAGCCTCGACGAGCATTCAGCTGGAACGCATGGTTGACCTGTGCTGAAAAGTCACAGGTTGTACTTGAAGTGAAAAGTTTACCTCAAGCAAGCATGCATCTCGCTTCGCAACGAAAAACGACATGGGGCTCTTGTACGCGCGCCAGGTAATGTCAGCCATTTCCATCGGGTTGTCTGCGCTGGCGGGCACAAGCGAGTACAACTTGATCGCGTCGACGAGTTGCTTGCCGAACCGCGTCGTAAACTGTTTGGCTTGGGCGGTCGTGCGAGTCTGGAAGAGCTCGACTACTTCTTCAATTGTGCCTGTGACTTCGGTGATGCTCATGTACACGAATGCATTCGCTTCATTCGAGTTCTCGTGGATGCCTTTGAAGATTTGGAGGTCACCTTCGTTGGAACGAAGGCTCCACGCAATGGGCCCGCCTTGAAGTTGGGTTTTGTTGACCTGTTCGCACACACACACACCACGTCAATTTGATCTGGTCAGCCATCAACTTATGTTCCTACGACGGCCATCGCACTCGCTGTCGCCTGGTTCGTGAGGCATTTGGTGTCGTGCGGAGATAGAGCGGGGCATTGAAAAAAGTCAGCCGGCAAGGGAAGCTTCATCGACCGTCCGTGTCCTGTTTGATTCGTGGAAAGTAGAAGTGGTCTCGTCGAGTTGGCTGGGTTCAACTCTCCCACACTCAACGTACGCGCCCGTACAGTACCAGTTGGGCGATGTAGTGTGTCTTTGGAGACAACTCACAACGAACACCAACCAAGGGACGCACAAGCTCCCAAACTCAGAGCAACCTTTGGTAGCAAGCACTCCCTTGTCAGGCGCGCCCTCTACAGCTAGAGTGAGGTCGAGCGAACGCGATGTCCATCCACCAACTGCGGGGCCTCATCTACCAATCACCGAGATATAACCAATCCGTGAACAGCCCGGATATTATCCGGATGTTGCCGTTGGGCCGTCAAAAAACGTGTATATAGATTAAATACAGAAATTGTGGAAAATTGAGATCGGCACGCTCGTCGATAAATATGCATCAAGTCACTTCATGAAGACCTTGAGAGCAATAGCTCCAAAGATAAGTGTACACCACCAACTCCACGTGAGCAAAGGATGAAGCACTTCACAAACGATAGTTATCGCTATGACTTGTCAACAAGGTTAAACTGCGAATCGCGTTGTTCTATCGACCTTGGTGGTCCACCGAGATAAGGGGTCGAATTTTTCCATGTGAAATTTCGTGAATGCAAAGTGCGACCCCGCACAAATCATCCAAAAAGCAAACTTAAAGATGCAGTTACCGAAAAATATTTCCATCCAAAAGGAGGGAATGCAAACATGCCAGACAACGCAACGCTCCAACCGCCAAGACTGTCATGTTGACGAGCGCTGCAATGGAACGGCTTTAGAACTCAAACGCGAACTATCACTCCACTGCGTTCATATACATCGTCCGCCGCACTCGCGGTGGAAGCACAGTAAACGCATTTGGGTCCTTGCACGTCGTCATGATAACGTCCAACAAACCAGTTCAACGTGAGGCAAGTCAATAGTTTTGCTCTGTGTTGGTCCAGCCATAGCGCCGAACACTAAATTGTTTAACACCTGTTGCGTCGAGCAATAAATGGCGGCAATGCTGACGAACGGGGGGATCACTCAATGCATCAGCCGCTCATCCATATATGGTGGAGGAGCTTCTACATTGAGACATTCACGTTCACTCGTCTTCTCCTTGGCAGTTGGTGTACTCCTGTGGTTATTTCATCGCTTAGGTGGCACTTGGGCGAGATGCTTGGGCCACGCAATATGCTAACATCTCAAACCAACGACGGGCAATACCAAGTGAGCGGCCTATCCCGCCGAATCGAAAACTTCAGAATAGTGTCGTGCAAAGGCGCTGGCACACCATGTGCGGCTACCACGTGCCACTGCCGTCATGCGCAAGGCGAGCACGTCGACAAGCTCATGGTCAATTCAATCTCCACCGTAGATTCGCCAACAGTCTACCTTGTGTTGACGAACATCCATGGTGAATCGTCGCTCGTGTGGTGGTGGAGGGGTTGATTGACTATCGCAGCTAGATATGAGGAAGGCAAGCTTAAACATCTTTTTTTTTTGAAGGGGGGGGGGTGATATCACCACAATGCAAGCACGGCAAAGCGTTGAGTGTATGGCGCCTGAATCCATTTCGTCTCACCCGTATGGAATGACCTTACACTGGGAAGTAAAATTGAAATGACAGGTGGTGATAAAGCAGTCGTGAGAAAAGGCGTGACAAGCCACTTTGAATGTAGAAGCACTTGCATCGACTGAGCAGATGGTCGCTGTGCTTCTTTCGCGACAAGGTTGCTACATAGTCTAACGAGCTAGGCCATGGACGTGTCACTTCGGTATTGGATTCGTCGGGAACTAGCTAGTTTCCACTGCTGCCATGCCCATCAAATTGCCTATGCCGACAGACTTTTTCCAGTGCCCAGTGCTCACCTCCGACGAACTCAAGACCCTTCAAGACCACGCCATTAAGAGCGCGATGGCTGTGGTACGTGCAACTTCGTCGATCGTATTCCTTTGTAATGTAACATTGACGTCTTTCTAGGTGAAAAAAACATTCATGGCCAACGCGAGCGGTGTGGAATGGACTGTTCGGTCCGCCGAACCCGACATTACCATCTACAAAGGCGCGGAAGTGTCGGCAAATCATGGGACGTACTTGTACATGAGCGTGATGGAGGTGGCGGCGACGTTGGACGAAGTCATCGAGTTGTTCCAGACGCAGACGATGGAGCAAGACAAAGCCTTTTCCGCTCGGTTTGGCAAGCAAGTCTTGGACACGGTCAAGTTGTACTCCATCCTGGAGCCGACGCCCGACACGCCTTCCGAAATGACAGGAATATTTTGGCGGCTGTACAAGAGCGTGCTGCCAGCGGTTGTGGCCAAGCGAGATGCGTGCCTCCTCCAGGTAAGATTCGCGAAGTGTGTCGTTTGAAATCTTATGCTCATTTTTCACCTTAGTCTCATCATGCGTTCAACTTGAACGGTCGTCGAGGCTGGGTCGCGTCGTCCAAGTCGGTCAACCTTAGCTGCTGTCCGGAGCTGGAGCACCTCGGAGGATTTGTCCGCATGATCAACTACGGCAGCGGTCATGTGTTTTTGGAGTCCGAGACACGCCCGGGATATCTGGAAATACGATACGTTGCTCACACAAACTTTCGGGGGGCGTCGTACGACTACATGTCGGATGCTGTCCTGAAGCGCCGCGCCTTAATCAGTGACAGGAACATGACGAAACGGTGCCGAAACATCCAAGACATTGACATGTTCTTACGAGAAAATCGACTCAACCGCGGGCACATCCTCGAACCCAACCAACTTGTCCCCAAGTCATCGCGTCGCCACTGCTACTTGTGCACCGTCCGTTTCGGACTGACGAATCCGAAGTCGAACTGCGTCAAGTGTGGCCAAGTCGTGTGCAGCAAGTGCAATCGCAACTGGAACATCACATGCGCCGACGGGAAACTTCGATCCATGAAAGCGTGTGTCAGGTGCTCCCTTGGGCAAATGGACGTACAAAGAAAGTCGTTTTACACTTCGAGGCCGTGGAGCCCGACACATTTGTCGGAAGATGCGACCTCCATGTGCTCCGACGAAGCGAGGGAATTGGAAATGAATCGTCGGTCAAAGTAAGACCATGTCCCGTAATAATGCATTATTGGTCTCATCGCAACGCCCACATCCCATCTTTCAAAACAGACACGAAATCACCCATTGCTTCAAGGTGAAGCACGTCAATTGTGCTGAAACTCCAGAGCGCAGCGGCACCCATGAAGCATCCTCATGCAGCATAGTTCAGGCGGCCACACAAACGACAATATAAACAGGAAGTACGTTTGTTAGATACGGCGACTCTTGGCGAATTTTCAATAACTAGGCGATGGCTAAAATGTGTAAAACTAGTCAACGTGTCGCCTCGGTCAACAAACACTAGAATTTGTCGCTACGAGCTTCTTGTGCACAGCACAGAATTGGAGGAAACAGCGTTTTATTGCCGCCCGCCAGCGTGTGGCGTGGCAAGTTACATGACAGCAGGAAAGTGTAAACTGAGGCTTGCTGTCGGGACCGTTGATACGGCGACCCTTAATTGTTCGATATCCATCGCCAATCTTGCTCGAAACCTCGTTTTGAGTGTCACAGAATCCGCTTCCTTGGTGTCTCGCGGGCAAAAACCCCTCAAGCAGAGGGTACCATGTATATGACAGCTTTCCTGACGATAGGAAAAGATGAATCATGTTCTCACGTCGTTCGATGACGCGAGAGGTTTGAATCCACAACCAGCAGGACGGACGCGCTTGCGTAGATGTCGTCACGACTTCAAGGAGTACTTCTTTAGGTAAATCTATGATTGTGCCAGATTATCGGGTATTCTTCTGGATAAAACAGGTACATTTTGAGACTCTACAGTCCGTAAACTTGAACCGTGCATGTGGCTTGTTAACTCCAGTCACGTAGGAAGTCTTCATCGAGATATTCCCTAGAATCTTGGAGTGGAGATTCACGCGATGGCTCGAGTCGTGCACGTGGCAAATATACACAATGCATCCATGTTCCAGGCGCCGAGGAGGTACCACAAACCGAGGACACCACATGACGTCGGGGAACAGTCGACTGCGGTGGCCCACATTGCACCCGCTAGAATAATAG
>NW_008580170.1:69240-73764 GCF_000520115.1 Aphanomyces invadans
GTGGACCAACGTCACGAATACTCATTTCGTCGATCTGTTTGGCCATTTGCGATCGATGGAATTCTTCATTCAGTTCGAAGATGCCAATGTCAGACATACCGCCACGAGCACAGGGGGATATACCAATTACGTAGCCGTTGGGCAGCACAGACATTTCCGTCTTCATACTGTACAATCCATACTTCTTTTTTTAAAATATCAATTTGGTTTCAAACGATCCAGCAGGGGCATGAGTTTGTTGAAAGGTCACGTCGACCGCATAGCGTGCACTGGGAAAGTGTCGGAATTGATTCCCGGTTGTTGACAATTTGAGCATGGTCCAGGTGTCAGCGACAGAGTACACATCATCTTGGAAAACGATGACGGGATAAACTTGAAGAGTGCCGCCATTATATCCCAACTTCCACCATGTTTAAGTGTCGCCAAGGTCATAAACAGCATGTCCTTTGGTGTTTGGGCGGATTTACGACCACTTCCGACATTCCACGATTTTGAAATGCTCGACTTGACTTCGTTCCACAACAAATTGAACTCAGCCACCGAGAAATTCGTCAGTTCAAGCACAACATCAGATGACCTTACCCGGACAAACTCATCAAGCAGTGGACATGGAGAATCATAATCGTCCTCGCCAAAATTGGGTGCCATGGATGAGTATTTTAAACGCTTGGCCTGACGCCGTTCGTGGAGGCCCAGGATGGCATCCACACGGGAGTTGATGTCACGTGAATTGTCACGAGCAGCGTGATTTGCTGGAACTTCGGTTGGACTCGAAGCTGGTGAGGTTGCAGTTTGTTGTCGAGTTGTTGGCATTGAGTTGCGACCTTGAAAGAACGTGCGAGTCAATTCATGGGGCATGGTTCAGTTTTTTTTGGAATTTTAAGACGCGGTTTCGTTTGCAGGAAACAGTAATTGGAAATGACGTCGTAAATTCCAAAATCGTTTCATCGATTGGTATACTCAAAATGAGCACTTTATGGACAGTCATGGACGCTGAACGCTGTGGTAGAGAAACCATCCAATAACTTGTCATTGATGGCGCAGATGGCCATTGATACACGCTTTTACTTGTTCACACCCATTGGTTTGGAAGTTATACCGTCACCTCTGAAAACCTCCATCAATGAGGATGAGTTCTAATAGAACTCATTCTGAAATCCAGACACTACTAAAAACAGCGAATTAGAATAGCGAATTTTCATTGGTTCATTTCCAATTCCTATCTCTGTTAACCAATTGCATATAGAGCAGAAGATGCATTTCAAAGGGAGGTCGCAAATAGGCAAAGCAGTTTTGTGCTTGCTGCCACCCACCGTGACCCCAGGTTACCCATAAATTCAACGGCGAATTCGCAACAATTGTCTCCAAAAAACAGTCTGGTGTACTCTAGCAACAGCGCACTTACACCCCTCGTGGGATAATGAAACCATGGTTAACAAGCAGCGGAGACGTTGCGTTGTATTTGTCTAGATTTTATGATTGTGTGGTCAAAACAATTGAACAATGGAGAGAAGTACAGAATGGTTGCATAACTCCAGTGTAGAAAAATGAAATAATGCACGCGTCAATGAGACTTCGCTTCAACCGTAGAAGTGTGTGTCTGGTCAACTGTAGAGCACACTGCGCTTCCAGTGGCTCCATGACAATCCAGTTGTGTCTGATTCGGTGAAGAAGCTCTCCAGGATCGAGCGAACCATTGCCATGTAGGACGAAGTGACCAACTACGTTTTCCCGTCGCTTGATTCCGATATTCACATCGAGCTTCCCATGGCATTCATTCGTTCCAAACGTACTAATAGTACTTGGACGCGATTGGATCGCAGGCAAAATCCAGAGATTTTGACCAATCACATCTTAGTACGGAATTAAACATTTAGCTTAACCCCACCACCACCTACCTAGGACAATTCCAGTTTACAACTTTCAAGGTATTTTTATAACTCCATTCGGGGAAAAGAATTCCGTTGTTCACTGTACTGATGTGAGCAAATTTCTTGCTCTCGGTCGCACGCTGGATGTGGCGGAATCGACCCCTCAGATGTTGGCCGCATGAAGTTGGATACATGTATTCCCACCACTTGCAATGGACGTCTTTGGTGTTGGGTGATTCGAATGATCTCGGAGACATGCGCAATTCATTTCCGGAATGAACCCGTTTAACGCAAGCGACGTGTTTGTGACACCGCCTTTGTCCGCGGCGACAACTGCCGAGCTCAAGGCAATCGCAAAGACCACGGCCACTGATATCGTAAGTCGTCCCTGCGCACCTCTACGATTGCTCGGTGACCACACCACTCTTGGGCATAGATAACACGGTCCCAACAAGCTGGAACGAGTTCGTCTTGGTCCATGGTGTTCTCGGATAAAGCCCTTCGTATTTTCAAGTTCGGTGGCACAAGTGCCCCCATCGGGACCGCTACCAAGTTCCTCCACTGTGGACAGCTCCAAGTGCGTGCGTCGCTACAAGACGTGGTGCATCTTCTGCGCACGGATGATGCCGCCCATGCCACCGCGTACAAGCAGCGATTTTGCAAAGACATTTTGGCAACGTCGACGCTTTACATGCTGAAACCTCCAACTCCCACCACGCCAACGTCGCGCATTTCGATTTCCTGGTATGCGTTTCGGAGCCCCGTGAAGGGCGTGGTCATGAATCGCGATGCCATATTGCTAGAGGTGCGACGGACCACAGGGTACGTCGTCTGACTTGTCCCGTCAGTGCCATCAGGAATTCACGATCCAAGGCCGTCGCGGCTGGGTGCGAGCCGTCCGATCCGTCCAGCTCCCTGGTTGTCCCAACTTGGAGATCACGAGCGGCCTCGTACGGATGCAAAACTACGGCAGTGGACAAGTGTTTTTGGAATCGCTCGCCGATCCTAACTTCTTGGACATGTCGTATGTGACCCAGGTCGACATGGGGGTCGGCAAATCCGAATGGGCCATCGATGCCTTACGAAGCCGCGATTTTCTCGTCGAAAAAGCCATCGTCCGACGATGTCAGAGCTTACGGGAAATCGAACGATATCTAAAAGGCGACCCCCTGCATGTCCGAGCCCCAGAAACGGCACGCCCGTTTAAAGCACTGCGTCGGCATTGCTGTCTCTGCGACAAACGATTCAGGGCGCTGAGCAAAAAGTTCTCGTGCGCAAAATGCCCTCTTGTAACGAGAGTCGCTGTCATTTGTCGCGGCCTACTGACCGAGTTGTAGGCAATGTGTCGAGAGTGCGACAGCGAATGGCGCTTGAAATCTAAGCTGTCCGAGTCCATGTGCGCGGCGTGCGCTGTCCGTTTGACAAGTGGAGGAAGTACCCCGAGCAATTACTCGCACGGTAGCAGCATTCCATCTTCCACAACGCCGTTGAGTCAAACGTCAAACGTGTGGTGTTGGAGCTCCGATTCGAGCAACAATTGCGAATCGAAAGCTCTGTCGGGGTCTTAATCATGGAGGAAAGAAGAAGTCACTGCCTCGAGCGAAGGATGCTATATCCCCAGACGACGCCATGCGCCAAATCAGCCAACCAGCATGATGAACGTGCAAGAGCATACTTGTGGGGACTTGGCATCGAGCAACCTTTGCCGCACCACAGGGGTTTATAAAACAATTATTCAGGAGCTTTCACGACGCATGCCAGTGCTAAGGATGTGAGTGCAACGAATGGCATGAACTGTGATTTTTGCAGTCCTTCAAATGTCCTTCACCGTTTTGATCGTTGGACGGGCTGGATTTTGCTCCGTGGCGATCATTTTCGCGTTACCCTGCTTGCGACATTTGGACTACCAGTGTCCTGCTTTGCTTACACTAGTGGCAGGTGCGCATGAATGAAATGCGCGTTCGCCTCATGTACCAGGACCATTTCGAGTTGCGCCGTTGGTCCCGTCCACGACTGCAGCTGTCTTGGTTCCCGCGACCTCCCGCCACAAACAGGGCGTGTCCTTCGTTTGTTTGGCCGAGCGGTGCATGGATGACGCCAATTCAGAAAGCGGCTTTCTTCTATGTCATGCAATGTGGCAAGCTAGGTGCCGTCCCGAGCTGGACCGTTCTTTTTCCAAGAGCCGTGTTCCCCCGTGAACAAAATTCCCACTCTCGATCAAAGTGACCTTGCATTAGGAATGGTTTGTTGTCGTTCGCCACTGACAAACCCCCCGTACCAGACAAGTGGAGTGGGGTCGGCGGGGGGTATTTGCACGCAAATCCAATCGGATCGTGTACAATGCTCGACTTAGTGTTGTGGCTCGGTGATGAATTCCTTCACCCGCCATTCGACGCTCGTAGAGTATACGTTGTCGGGTCTACCCTGTGAGCTCCAAGTCAGCTTACCACAAGAGGTTGCCAAGTCGTTGGACCTGGTACATCCGAGCCAAGTTGGATGAAGCGTGTTCATGCATCGGGATTGGCCACCCTGGTGCACAAATTCCGCTCATGGAGAGGTCCATTCAATTACCGCTAACAGTCTAACAAGCGCAGCGCCAGTGTTTGGAACGTTGATGAGATTCTTCCTGGATATTGTTGTTGTCGGGCTGCTT
>NW_008580170.1:97506-105526 GCF_000520115.1 Aphanomyces invadans
TTGGTGCCACGGTATGTCCCAACCATTGTCGGCCCAAGCGAAAAAATCTCAATTTTGTCCGAATTCAATGAAAATACGTTGATTTGATTGGCTTCTATGTATTGGGTTTAGGGTTGGATCGCGCCGGTTGACCGAGGTTAGCCAAGAAAAACGCAAATTTCGACATTTTATGGAAATTGGATGAAATGGTGCAATCGTCGTTTGGGAAAAACCCATCGGCGGGTCGTGGAGGTGCGGCACTCGAGTTAGTCAGATGCGCGGAATTATTAGCAGGTGCGAGACAGGCGAGGCCAGTCTCGCTCCAACTCAGAAGGTGGTTGTGCCGAGGATGGCTGCCTCGAGTCAGAACACCCTGTTCTGTCGAGAACATCCCCACTGCCCTGTCCATCAGGTCGCAGGATGGTCCTGCAACAGTAGGAGGTTTTTTGTGCCTTTTAGAGGCTTTTTCCTCATGTCGTAGTAAGTTGCAGCGAAGGCCACGTCACATCATTAGGATGTCGTGACCTCATTGGCCAGTTGGCCTACACTGACTGATGGGCTTCGCCCACCGTCACTTCTACTTCTACTTTTATTACGAGAACCTCAGTCTTCTCAACTCCGTGTTTTCCCTTTGCTACCTGCCCCTCCAACTCCTCGAACGACGATCGCACTTTCCTTTTTGCAGCCTCGTCACCATGGTCAAGCTGTCTGTTGTTGCCCTCGTCGCGTCTGCTGCGTCGGCGGCGTTTCCTGTCAACTGGGGCGCCCAAGATGTGTGGGTCCACACGAGCATTTGGTATCCCGGCCACTGCACGTGCTTTTGCCAGCCTTTGTGCTCGCACCCAACCGAAGTCATGAAGACGAACCTGGTGTCCGGGAACCTCATTCCCCGCTACAACGACTATTCCGTCCCGATCTGTAACGAACCCATCCAGTTCTTTCCACCGGCAGCCATCTCGGCCGTCGGTCAAGTTGCCCTCCAGAACGCGTACCCGGTGGGGTTCTCCCGCAATGTCCCGGACATGTGGTCCCCCACCGTCCCGGAAGGCAACGTGCCCAACTTTGGCTACCCCTGCGGTGGGCTGTACCCCGAAACGTACCTCCGCACGGTTGTCCAGCTGACCAACAGGCTCAAGACGCCCCTGCTCATCACCAACAACATTGGCAAGAAGTTGGCGATCACGGACATGGCAGCGGCCTTCAAGAAGGACTGGGGTGCGGAAGTTGTCTTGATGTGCCTTGATGGCGCGTTCTCGGACGTCCTGACGTGCTGGAGCAAGAAGACCACCGCCAGTGGCGAAGTGATCCCGTCCAGGATCATTGCGTGCCCTCCTGGTATTGCTATCACGAGCTCATGCACGAACGCCACCACGAAAATCCTGCCGTATGTGCTCCCGACCGTCCCTCCGACTACTGCCCAACCGACCACAACGGTGGTGACCCCCGCCCCCACTTCGAAGCCCACGACGACGTCTAGAACCACCAAGAAGCCTCCGACGACTGCCCCTACTACAACCGTGGCCCCGACGCCTGCCCCGACCCCCGCTCCAACTCCCGCCCCCACCGAAATCCCCAGTGAAGTCGACATCTGGGTCAAATTCTTCCAACGCAACGCTCGCTGTGCTATCTTTGGCGAAGACACTTGCTCCTACTGCGCGATGGCGAAGGCCCTCTTGACGTCCAAGAATGCCAGGTACGACTACTTTGGCGTGTGGCTCGACAATCCGGACCACATCCCGAGCGGCATGGACGTGTACAACTCGCTCTTCCGCGTGACCAAGCAAGACACACTGCCCAACATTTGGATCGGTGGCAAGTTTATCGGTGGCTACGACGCCTTGAATTTGCTCGAGACGACCGGCCAGCTCGACCAGATGCTCAAGGACGCCAGGTGCACGTAAATTGCATGTGAAGCAGTGTGTGGAAAAAGTGTTGTCGCGTTAATCACGATCGAGTTTCTCGACGGACGTCATCGTCCAATGTCAAACGGTGCAGATAAATCTTGGCGGGCCGCGCCAGCATCCACGTTATCATAGGCAAATCCTCCTGCAGCACACCCACGTCCATGGATGTGGATTTTTACCAAAGTCGGCATGGTGTTGCCAAGTTGACAACCATCCCACGTGTGCTTCCACCTGTCGAGAGATGTCTAGGATTTCTGCAAAGGCTATAGCAATGTCGTGCACGCATGCCTTTGCTGGGCAAATGAACCATATACTGCGTGTGCAGAACGAGTCAACATGTCCAGCTGCGGCAGCCCCACAAACACACCACCCGTTCTGTTGTCGAACATGATCTATCTGATGTGAAAAAGACCTCGACGGGGTGGAGGTTGGCTTCTTGGATTCGACACCACGTTGCCTCGTTCGCGTCGACATGCCACGTCGTGTTTTAAAGTTGTCGACCCCGACGGACTGCACTGGGCATGGAGATGGCAAACATGACCAAATCGGGCAGGGAATCCCATCAAGATGTCTCAAAGGATTGTAGCAACATGAACAGTAGTGCATGGCGTTTTCCTGACACAGGTTGTGGGCCACCATTTCATTCACATCGGGCAACACGAACGTTCTCGTCTATGAACGATGACGGCTGCAACAAGGTAGCCCGTCGTGCGTCGAGTCCACGGGGGAAACGGGACGGACAGACCGACATGGACGCCGCTGGACGAAGAACCATTGTATGCAGATGTAAGTTAGCAACACTACAGATACCTTGCGCTTCAAGCCACGACGGTGGCTGACATGGTGTTCGGGTTCGCTTTGGTCGACGTTTTCCCGCTCTTGAGGTAGCACGTGCCATAAGCATACGTAAACGCTTTGCACCCGTTGTATTGGCGGCACAGGGCACAGCAATCGTCAGCGGACGGGGCCGCGGCAGACGAGAGATCGTTGCCTTCGTAGTCGATGCCCTTTTCCAACGGCGAGCACTTGTTCACACGGGCCGATGTCACCCACGAATTTCCCTTGGTCGATCCGCGCTCGCTCTTGAGGTAGCACATTCCGTCTTGGGTCCAACTGAATGCATTGCACAATGTCTCGCCAGAGCAAACCTTGCAGCAGTCCGCCACCGTGGCGGCAGCGACATTGCGCAGGTCACGGCCGGTGAAGTCGATTCCGACCTCCGACGCCCCACACGTGATACCTCCAGACGAGTCTACAAAGCCTGAACGGGCGCCGGGCGTCGGGACCGCCGCTCCCTTGAAGTTTTTGAACCAGCACGTGCCGCTAGCGTACGTAAACAACTTGCAGCCGGGGAGGGCCTTGCAATCGTCGCAGCAGCTCTCGGCGTTGGGCCGTTGACTCGACCCAATGTCATTGCCGAAGTAGTCGACGCCGTCTTCGATGGACGAGCAGGTGCTGGGGGGTTTGAGCAAGCTCGCTCGACGGCCGATTGCGTTCAAAACCTTGGTCCCCGTCGATGACTTCAAGTAGCACCAGCCTTGGTACCACACGAACACAGTGCACCCGGCCTTGGCTTGGCAGTCGGCGCAGCACAGGTCAGCTGAGCTGCGAGGCACGGCCCCAACGTCTTTCCCCGTGTAATCTGTGTTGTCTTCGATGGGTGTACAGGTCGTGGGGGGAGGGGTGGTCGGTGGGGTGGTAGTTGGAGGCATGGTCGTGACTGGAGGAGGTGTTGTTGACTGCAACATAGCTGCGCGACGACCAGGCTGCGTCGATTTGGATCCGGCAGCATTCTTGAGCCAGCACGTACCTTCAAACCACACGTACAACTTGCAGTTGGGATGCGCCGCGCAGTCGCTGCAGCATTCGGCGGCCGTTTGACGGCGGGACGTCCCAATGTCGTTGCCAAAATAGTCGGTGTTTTCCTCAATGGCAGAGCACGTTGCGGGCGGGTTGGACGACGACGCGAGGAATTTCTGGACGTTGAGACCCGCTTGGAGACCGATCTGCATCGTAAAGCCATACGGGTTCACCGTGCCAGCGCGCATGAGGCTGGCATCGCCCACAAACACGTTGGACGTGCCTAGCACCTTGAACGACCCGTCGGCACAGCGAAACGAGTCAGCCGCGTCGTTGGACGGAATGCACGACCCGCCGTAGTGGTTCGCGCCTTCTTTGCCCCTTCGTTGAACAAACGTCGAGCCCGATCGTTCCAAGTTGACCTGCAGGCTGGACGAAAACCGATCGAGGGCCGCCAAATCGTCCGGGTGCGTGTACAGCTCGCCCTTGAGGTTGAAATGGTACGTTCCGTCGGCTTTGAACTCGCACCGGGTCCGGGATCGAGGATTGTTCAAATACACTGACACGCCGAATTCAGTCGGGTCGGTGCTGCCAAAGTTGAACCCGTGGCAGAAACCCGTGACTTGAAACTGGTCCGGGCCGTTGTAGTCGTACCCGATGAGCACCGGGTCCGGGCTAGCCCACGGACCAGCTTTGTTCTGGGTTACGTACTGGTTGATGGCGGCCTGAGGGTGCGATCCGTGGGTGAACGTCTTCATGCTCGGGTGCTTGAACGTCGTCAGGACTTGGATCGTGTCAAACAAGTGCTGGCCCACGTTGTTGTTGACGGCCCATTTGGACGCGTTATTGCCGATGCCAGGAAAGTTGGGGTTGTTAGCCAACGTGTTGAGCTGGTCTTGTGGACCAATTCCGCTTTGAATGAGGACCTTGGGTGTACTGACGGCACCGGCGGCAACAATGACGCTGCCGCGACCGGTCAGCGTCGCCGTGATGGATTGGCCGTTGAGCGAGTACACGACGCCAGTGGCCTTGCCTTGCGACTGAACAATGTGCGATGCCATCGCCGAACTGATCAATTTCAAGTTGGCGCGGCTCGAAGCTGCGCCGTAGAACGTCTTGGCTGGGGAGTCGCGCAATCCGTTCTTGATTGTGAACGGGGGATGGCCAAATGTCTTGGACTTGGCGTTCCGTTCAGCGTTGATGTCGACTTCACGGTACCCACCTTGCGTTCCAAGGCCATCGCGGAGGATATTGTACGCTTCCTGCAGGTACCATTTCCCGTCGGTCGACGGCTTGTTCGTCGACCCAAAAGACAGCTCAATCGCGTCGTAGTTGGCGTTGACTGTGGCGGCGTCGTACGGCCACTTGGTTTCTTGGATGTACGAATCCGCCGTGCGAAAGTACAACATACCGTTCATGGACGAGGATCCGCCGACAACTTTGCCGAGGTAGAGAGGGGCGGGAGACGTGATCCAGTCGATGCGGTATCGCCCGTTGCCGTCGCTGGGGAAAGCCACGCTTGAGTACTCGCCGGGAATGTCAAATACCGTCCAAGAGTCTGGTCGAATGTAATCCGGAATGTTGTCGCCACCCGTGGCCTGCATGGAACGCACGCCAGCCTCAAGTACCAAAACCGACACCGACGGGTCCCGCGTCAAGTACTCAGCCGCGACGAGGCCGCCAGGGCCACTCCCAACGATAACAACGTCGTACACTTCGTTGGCCACAGTCGTTGTCGTCAAACCACACAGGACAGCACCAGCTGTGACGAGAATACCGCCCAGGCGGCGGGGGGGTGCGATGCACTTGACCATGCTCGATCAAATTCGTATATGCTGGGACTCATGGCTGGTCGCGCGATGTGTGCGAGCGACTTGACACACCGCGTGTAATGGAATTTTTGATGGCCTTGAAAATTGGTTCCAAAATTTCTACGAACAACCATCGCAACATCGTGTCGACTGCTGACCGGTTCGATTCAAGGAAATTTTGCAGGATGAGTCGACGACGTAAAGATTCGATCGCCAGACAACATCTGCAACCACTACTTCAACCTCTACCAATCTACTCGGTATAGTAAACTGCCCACCCGTGGTTTGTGGTAGCGAGCCACTTGTGCTGCATCGTAACCTCGCGTATAGGTGCTATTGTATGCCCGGGGCTGAAAGGACCCTGGGGTGACGGGGCTGTAGGACCGACAAGTTGCAGATATCCGAACTTGCAATCGAACCACAACCACCTAAAATTACCTCCAATAAGTATAGTGCATCTCTCGTCCACCAAGTTTACGACACCTTATGGAAGGGGTTCGTTCCGGGCACGAGCGACAGGTCACTCGGGGGCATTCGATGCCCATTGCAACGAGCCGCTGAAACATGATGTGGAATACACTTCCTGGTATCTGGGCCTTCGAAGGGAACCACACTCCATCGAGACAAACTTCGACACTCCTAGCGAACCAGTACAGGATCATCAATTACCTTGATTCAAAGAGCCAGGTGGCCAATGGACCGACCACGCCACATGATGGAATTTGTGGTGAGTCAAAAATTGACAAGAAAAATCGCAAAATACAGTGAGATCAGTGCGGATTTTATGGATTCTACTTCAAGTGGCCGAACGAACACTTTTACTCGTCAACCGCGCGCCCCCGGCATGTTCTCGATCGTTGCCGTATTGTGTTGTAGCTCGATACTGTGGGGGCAATTGGCGACGAATTCGTCTTGCACACCTTTCTATTCCAATTCGATCGTCGTGGTTGCGCAAGGTACTCTGTAATAGATGAGAAACGAGAAGCACCAAGAAAAAGACAACACAACCACGAATTGGCTCTGGCGACATGCAATTGCTAACTCGTGGTGCTGCTGCTTTGAAGTCAACCGGAAGATGTCGACGTCACCAAATCCTTGGAATGCTCATTCGAAAAGAAAGAGCCCGAGTCTCGGACGTACTACTCGAAACAAACGCAAATTCATATCTTTTTGGTGTCCCTCAAGAGTAATGTTAGAATCGCCTAATAAAATACATAAAAAATACAGAATTATAATATAAATTCCAAGATATACATCTCGACGTCTGCCGAAATGTGTCCGTTGACGACAACACCTTCGACATCCGGATATCATTTCCACCGGATACAGCCGACGTCCAGCCACACCAAAGTCGTAGTCAAAGTGGCTAGTATATTCAAGCACTTCATGGAGATCCAACTTACAATTCTTCAGGCAGTTCTCGCAACCCTCGTATCGATAGATCTCATATCCTTGCAGTGTTTGTCATGTGATCAATGCCACATGAAAGAAACTAGCTTGAACAAAGTATACCACTCAAAATGTGCTAGGATATACCACACGATAGTTCAGAGTGTCAGCCGATTGCCGGTTTTGCTGGCATTGCACTGGTACAGTGCGATTGTATGAGTGAGTCCTTCAAAATATTTCGTCCACCCCTAATGAGCTTGAGATCACTTGGCTTGAAGCGCGGTTGACCAATTTTTGTCAAATTCGACGCGACTTTGTCTTTTGATTGGCCAATTTCCCGCACCAAAATGTTTCCAATTTGAATGTAGTTTTTTACATTTAGAGATTTACCACGCAGTGCGCAAATAAATATTTCCGATGCCTCATAACGTTACAGGTAACGAAGGAAATCCTTTCTTCGTGGAACTCGAACATGCTTCTGGATATTAATATAATCGACGTCCAAAATCATCCTCAGGAAATTTAGAATATTTTTGACCAATCGATGGTAATAGTATCTACGCCCAAGCACATGATATGATACAACTTGATCTTGCTGTCGTCAAACAATGACTATACACTTGTTACTGATGCTTAGAATGCTACAGTCAATAGTCTCCCATGAAGGCAAACAAGTTTCAGAGGTTTGAATATTAATAACGAGAGTAATAAGTTTTCACAAGTCCATTAAAACTGAAGTTATAATCCATCAATACAAACGTCTACTGAGTTATGAAATGGATGGACGTCGGATTCAAGTGCACACTTTGGACACCCTCGGCGAGCTTCTCCATGGCATCACCAAGGATGTTGGAATGGCGCAAGCAGTTCGAAATCGTCGACGATTCGACCTCGCTCCATGCCTCCTTAGCCCACTGGATTGCGCTTTCCATATCAACCTTGTGCATTTCAGCGATATCCTGCCGCGAGGGCACAGTTCCCGCTGCCTTGTGGAAACGACGGATTTTGTCGAACTTGGTAAGCACATACTTCGTCTTTAGGCGCTGAATCTTTTTCTTGAGTGCAGCGATCACGCCAGCGTCCAAAGGCTGGAGGTACGCAGTCGTGTTTGGAGGGAGAAACCGCACGTTGACGTTC
>NW_008580170.1:113901-114624 GCF_000520115.1 Aphanomyces invadans
ATCAAATTCCCGGCTTGTCTCCGAGCACAAAGACACGCAAACTTCGATAGTTGTACACTGGTTATCCGAAAAAAAGACGGATGAAACAAAACGAAACACCCGCAGAGGCTGCCCTCGTGAGGTCCGCTGGCCCCCTGATATTGAAGCTACGCCTTGTGCAGGCTCTCAGGCGTCGAGGGGCAACCCAAGATCGGATACCAATTCCAAGCGTCGAGTTTAACCTCGAAAAATACAACGATGCGGAATGTTTGGCCAAGTTCCGCTTTACCCGTTCTGACAACCTTATTCTTGCATGACGAGTGCGGCCTTAGCCCAAGTTGCAGCAACCTATCCATGCCCTACTTCGTAAGGACCTAGCCGAAAAACCTCCTTGAGCAGAGCCTCATCCATTTCGTCCGTCCCCTGGATCTGTTTTCTATCCTTCTTTCTCATGGAGATGGCGCCACAGATTTTCCCGACTTGGCATGTCGAAATCGGTTGGGAAAATCAAATCCCCTACTTTCTCCAGTCAATTCACCGACTTGGGCGAACTTCGACGCATTACAAATTCGAATTTTTAAGTCGGGAATTCAAATTCCCGACTTGCTTAAACGCTCTATTATCCTGAAATGATCAACTTAGGTGCACAAGATGTCAAAGTAAGATTGCCTCTTGGCTAAGCGATTATGGTGACCGCTGTCATTCGCTGTGACCCCGTTTAACAATTAATTCCTATTCCAGAAA
>NW_008580170.1:119222-124180 GCF_000520115.1 Aphanomyces invadans
ATGGCACGTTTGATCGCCATGATTTTGTGAAATGTTGTGCCGGTCATGCAAGTCGTTGCTCAATTTACCCTGCGAAAGGATCCTTTTGGATTCAGGATGGTGCCAGTATCCATTGTCACCCCGACATTGTGAACTTCTTGCGCTCTGTAGGCATTACCCCAATGTTTTTGCCCGCAAAGGGTCCATTTTTCTATCCGATCGAATAAGTTTTTGGGCTGGTTAAGCCTTCATTTTGAGCATTATGGTGCACTTTCAAATACGACATGTCCGGCATTTACCAACATTGCGGCTATTCAATCAAAGGGCGATTTGATCCAGCGAAGCAGTTATCTCAAATTCACGCGGTAAAAGAATCCCCACTAAACGACAGCCTATTGGGATATAGCGATTGCAATGTTACAGTTGCAGAAGACTAAAAAGTAATGCAGTCAATCCAGCGTCACGTAACTCATCACGGCATTGAGGGTGCCCTATCACACTTGGCAATACCGCACACGTCGTCAGCTGCTCGGCGGATGATACGCAGATCATCGCCCGAGATCCCGCAGCCCTCATCACGCAACTCGAGCTCATTGAATCGTTCTGCGCATTTTCTGGGTTCAAGCTCAACCGCAACAAGACAAAACTGCTCACGTACGGATCTCTGGAGCGGACGATTCCAGGACGTCCGTCAGGCCAGAAGCGCCCGCGAAAGCACTGGGTACCCTAGTGGCGCCGGGGATGCAAGCGACGTCGCGCTTCGATTACGCGATCGCCAATTCATCGATCGGCTCGAGCTCTGGTCGCACCAAATGCGGTCTCTAGTCGGCAAGGTTGTCATTCTTTAGGCTGTATGTCTGCTGATACTCTGGTACCAGTTGACTTGGATCCCGCCCGATTAGCAGCAAACGGCCCTCATCGATCGTCTCATGCTTCAGTTCCTTCACGATGAGTCGATCTAACGGACGCGAACGAGGCATCTGCGCCAGTTTAGCCAAAATGTCATCATGGCCAAATGTCACGGTTGTCTCGGCCTCTCACATGCGTACGACCTGTGGACCTCGCGCCTCCGCTCTAAGTTGGTACGATTTCTCAAGGCATGGCTCGCCAACCCTTTTGAGCCACCTCCGTGGACCTCGGCCGGCACAGCGCTTTTAACGGCTGCCTACCAGCCGTGGGGATCATTTGGAGACCTGCTGCAAGCCCGACCGCCGCACCCAGGGATGAAGACGCAGCTCTTGCCCGACGATATACCGGTACGGCGGCAAGCTTTGCTGCAGATGTGGTACAAATTGGTAGTGTCGTTGTATCACAAGCTGACGACGGACCCACGGATCGATTCAACGGCCCCATTCTGACACAACACGCACCTAGTAGACGCGGGCACGATCCGACACATCAGCAAGACGGCAGGCTGCGAACACGCGACTGCCCTGGCATATGCTGGGTATACCCATGTTCAGGACATGGTCGCCCCCGGTGGTACCCGGCGGCTCGAGCAGCTGATACCCCAAGCCGTTCCTATCCGCTGGATTCGTCAGCTTGCAGCAGTGGTCTGCCGAATTGCAAGTCCCACTTTCCCCGCGTCCCGCTGCAGCTTGGTCATGGCTCGTCCGTCTCGGTGGCGAGGTAGTTCCTCTTGTGAAGGTACCTCTTTGTCTTGCAAATCACCGCCCCCGACCGTCCTTGAATTGGCAGCACTTGCCGACCCGGCACCTTGGTGTCCCAGAAGACTACTGTTCTGATGACGCCTACGTGGCGGCATTTGTAGCCCTTCGTCTGCCCGATAATGTGCTTCCACGGTATGGTGACTTCGTTTATCGAGTGGCGCTACGCGTGGTCGTGGTTCGAAGCAGCCTCCCTTTCTTGTCCCCGGCGGAGCGCACTTTTCTCCTTTGTACCGAGTCGGTGGAGTCGTACACACACTTGCTGGTGGAGTGCCGGTACATCGCTGCCGTTTGGAAGGCGTTTGCGCCGCTGCGTCGCCGGCTGCAGTTGCGTCTCCAGAAAAACCCTCGTCGCTTTACTATACGACGAGACTGTTGCAAGGATATCCCAGTACATGTCCACCATTGCCGTGTTTGTTGAGCCACATCGACGTGATAAATTTGATCCACAAATCAAATATCGTCTTAAGACCACGTCATACATAATCTGCCCATTCTGCATGTTACACCAGCCTTGCGCAAGAAAAGCAAATGGAAGCCAGCCATATCGCCCAGCGCTGCCAAATGTAGAAGTTCTAGAAATCGAACATTCTCGAAATCTAGCTTAATCAGTCACTTTCCAATTTACGTGCTCTGGTCCATCGTGCGCGATTGCGTCTGGTACACGCTCAGGCTCGAACGAAACGATCGTGTCTTCCGCGCGTCACTGAGCCCTACGACTCCAGAGTCACTGGTCATCACGGCTGCGATGCTCGTACGCATGCATTTTCTTCACGCGTGGGAAATATTTCCACTCGTTGGACCATCTTGAGAAATAACCAATTTTTATCTGAGGTTAATCAAGAAAACGTTAGAATGAACTTTTCATGTGCGCGCATATCTTTGTTTCGCACATTATACTGGAGCCGAGGTATTTCAGATTGTCACCGTGAATTGCAGTGGGTCAAACAATCGGGCGACCCAACTGCCCTGCGCAGCAGCACAACGCCCAAGATGGCCAAGCACGACTACTTTGGCGTGTAGCTGGAAAATCCAGAACCCATCCCGAACTGCATGGCCGTGTATCACTCGCTTGTACTAGTACGCATGATGAAGCAAAACACGGCTGTCCAACAATTGGATTGGTGGCAAGTTCATATGGCGGTTGGGACTACTTGCATGCTTCGAATGCGGCCGGCGAGCTCGATAAGCTGAACGCAAGGATACCAAGTTCACGTAATAGTCATCTTAACGTAAATCACCAGTCTTTGCCCTTTTTATCAGTAGTTTGCCCTTTTCATTTTCACACTTCACAACAAAATATTATCACCAATCAATAGTCTTCGTGGGGTTTTCAACGAAACTTTTGGTCAAAACGAGAATTGGGGGAACTTTCAAAACTCTATACACTCCTTTGCTTCATTTCGTCATGCCGAGGCACACATCTGAAGAGATCGTGGCAGCATTACAAATAGTGATCGATGGTGAGAAGCAAACTGAAGTCAGTGCATCGATGTCGATACCATATCGTACGCTCAAGCACTATCTCAACCTTCACCGTCGTGGCATTACGATCAACAGCAGCCGTATGGGCCCTCCACCAACTCTGCCCTTAGAGTGCGAACAAAACATGGTGCAATGGATTGTAGCCATGCAAAAAGAAGGATGCCCAATTACTCGTCAAGACCTCCTACTCAAGGCCAACGGACTCCAAGCGGATGTTCTACCAATAGAGCTATCACTCTTGTCGAAGGTCGAAGGAAGTTTATTAACCAGATCAATTTAGACTTTTTGAACTAATACCCTTTAAAATATTATAATTTGTGTGAGTGGTGGTGTTATCCATTATTCAAGACTATTGCAATCAGGTTCATTAAATTTCAGGAACTACTCTACTTTTCGTGGATAGTATACTCAATTCAAGTGTAAAGAGGGGCAAAACACTGATTTTTGGTTTTTGGCTCAAAGTTGAAGAACTTCATTTCCACATGATCCACTGTGATTTTCCTCATTTGCTTACAGCAGTCGACGGCACCGAGAGGACCAGTGATAAGGTTTATCGTAAATATTGCACATGAGAGTAAGTGATTCGAAACCAAAAGAATGATAGAATATAAATGGAGGTATGCATTTGTAAAGGTAAAAGGACTCACACTCTGAGCTTCGTGCGGTACGTGCAGTGCGAGCTTCGTCCGAGAAGGAAGGCAATGTTTGCTGAGACTTTGGTGGCTCCAGTACGACGAAACTTGGCGTGAAGACGAAGGATATCAAGACGTTCTTCAGTAGTTAAGCTTCTTGGCCGTTGATGTCGAACGTAGCTCGTTTTCGCTTCGTAGTCGTCATCGGAGATGGAGTTGGTTGCGGGCATGTCAATGCAGGAAGGCCCACGAATGGTGACGACACGCTATTATTTTCGAGAGTTTTATGTGGCACATTTCATGCAATAAAGTGTACCTCTCCTAAAATAATTCGAATTAATGTTCAAAGGTTATACGTTATTGTAGGGGGAATGTGATGGATTCTGGATCATTTTGGCAACTTTTCTGAAAGAGTATTGATTTTCACGTATGACGTCCCTTGGACTTTGTTTCGATCCTAATGAGTCCGATTCACTCACAAAATTTCAGGAAAAATGGTCATGTGGCTAAAAAAAAAGCTCTTTTGCCCCCTCGGTGCCGTCGTGTCCTGTTGATACAGTGATGCCTCCATTTTTGCAACGACCGAAATCAATAAAAAATGAAAGGAATAAGTTTACAAAGGCTTGGTACAACACGTTCTGGAGACAATTCAAATGTATTCATGTAGCTGATCAAGACATCAATCGACAGTGCAGAGGCAATTCGAAGACTTTCAAGTGCCCCGATGAGCGACATACGAGGTAAGATACGAGTATGGGCCCAGCAATAGCGCATTGTAGAGGCTGACACCTCATCCCATGCCTCAGATGACTACGACATTGCTTGCACGACATCGACAGCGTACGGATTCTTTCTCTGGTGGTCCGACACAACGCCGCCAGCAGCAATATCGTCGGCAATTTGGATCGCATATTCCAAATGACGTCGTCGGTAGTAGTTTTTGAACGTGGCAATAATAACAGCATCCATTGGTTGTAGTACAGACGTCGTTATCGGTGGCAACATGAGCACCCTTACATTGCTGATACCTGCCCGAACGACTTGGTGCGACGAGGCATTATCCAGAAGCTGTAAAACATGGCATTTTTGTCTTGCCATTTCGTCATTCAGTTTCATGATCCATTCGGAAAAGATTGCAATCGTCATCCAGGTATGCGAGCTATTTACTGTTAGTACTCTTATAACCGAGACACCA
>NW_008580170.1:124605-127700 GCF_000520115.1 Aphanomyces invadans
TGCCGGTTGCGTATGTGGCATCATCGCCATACAAGGACCTCCGTTCGGCGAAGTCGATTTTGCATTAGCACAATTGGTCAAACACAACAGGGGTGGAGGCGCTCGATCGCAGCAAGATAAACCCTTGGCCTCCGTAGCAGTTGCCTTTGTATACTACGGACGGCTGGTAGCATCGCTGGGGGGGTATGTTATTGGCGGTGACGTCGTGGTCTTTCAAAGAATCTGTGTCATCGTCTTCGAGTGTCGAATGGGACCCGACCGAGTCGTGTGTGCTGTTCAGCACTGTTTCTGACCTCCATCTGTCCGGCGCAGGCGACATGGTGGTTGAGCTCGTGGCATTGCACCTTAATTGCTGTTCCCTGCCCAATGCACACGTCGTACATGTTGATTCCGACGACTGGGATTTAACCCGCCACTCGCGATCGCACTGCCGGCACATCGTCTAGATATACCCAAGTAAGACGTCCATGAAATCATCGCTGCTAACCACTTACCCGATGGCATTGTGTGCATGACTTCTTTTTGCTCAGAGGGCCAAAGCGCTTGTCGCACAGGCAGCAACGCCACCTCAACGCTTTGCGACATTTCGTCGTCAGCGCGTCGTGGACTCGAATGTCTTGGCTGGAGATGGTCGTCTCTCCTTTCAAGTACCGCTCAATTTCCAACATGAACTGGCAGCGTCGGACGATTGCTTTTTCGACCAGATAATTTCGGCTGCGGAATGCATCGACTGCCCATTCGGACCTGCCGACTCCTACGTCGACTTCGGTCACGTACGACATGTCCAAGTAGCCAGGCTTGTCGAGCGATTCCAAAAAGACATGCCCACTGCCGTAGTTTTGCATCCGAACGAGGCCACACGAAGCCTCCAGATTTGGACAGCCAGGAAGTTGAATCGACCGGACAGCGCGTACCCAACCGCGCCGTCCTTGGATTGTAAACTCGCGATGGCACTGACGACAAACATAAACTTGGTGTCGTGAGCAATCGAATCGTCATACCTCAAGGACTACCGCGTCTCGATTCATCACCACTTTCTTCAATGGGCTCTGATATGCAAACCACTTGACAGTCATCCACCGGTTCGGGGTGTCTCGCATGGGGGCTTCGAGCATGTATAACGTCGTAGTCCCCAGTATATCCTTGCCAAACCGCTGTGTATATGCCGCCGCGTGGGCTGGCGTGTCGGTGCGCAAGAGCTCCACCACGTCCCTGAGCGACGCGCGCAGCTGCTGCTGACCACAGTGAAGGACTCTGCACCCACGGTGTGCACCGAGCGGCTCCTGGCCTTTGAAGATGCGGATTGCATTGTCCGACGACGTGAGAGACCAGGACGCGTTGTTCCTGCCCGCTTGCAGGGACCGATAAATCTACACGCACGTCCGGATTGAATAGGTCAACCAGGTTCCCTCAACTGTACCACTTGGGTGGCTGTTGAGAGCGCGAGCGCCTTGAGCTCTTCCACAGTGGTCTCAGTCAATGGCGGGGTCGCAAACAAATGACTTGCGTGAACGACAGACATTTTGAAAGTGCACCAGCCTCGAGAGAAGAGAGGTTGGAGGAGCAGCTAAGTTATATATATGGGTGATGATGAAACAAGGCACACCGGTCGCAGCCTGCGGTGTCGAGAAATAAAAATGGACTGTACCACGTGCACAAGATACATACTGTACAACCCCCCCCTTTCCTCGAGCGCCTCGTTTGGCGCTGAAACATGCGAGCTCGGCATGACGGGGACCACCGCTTCCATATCAACATCCGAGCTGGCTCTAGACGTACCAAAATGCTTGTGGGGAGTGTGACGACCGATGGCTCAAGGAAAGTCAAATCCACTTCGACCACAAGCCGACGCTGGATATCACGCCTTGACATGCATCGTCCTACTGTACCTGGTGGGGTGGATGGTGGCAAACTGCGTAAGCAATGGCGCAGCGCAAGCGCCAGGGTAGGTCGCCGTTGCCACTTGGTCTAGTCCTACTGTATACTGACCCGATGTCCACGTCGCTTCCGCCTCGAGCCACCACGTTTCGTATGGAGGTAGCCCGCCCAAGTCCAGTCTCAAACCATGCACGAGGAATTCGTTAAACCGAAGATTCGGGGAACATGTCGGGGGGCAGGCGGTCCCGCCGAGACATGTTTCTATCAAAAATGCCGCAGCCACATGTTTACCACGGCACACAGTAAACACAGTCGATATTGCTAGGGGCCACCTAGGCTTTCGAGTCAAATATCGAGCAGGGCTTTCGCCGCCGGCTCATTCTGGCCTCACCACGACGAACGGGCTCACTACTACAGCGAAAACGAAAGAAAGACGGAGGCACACTGTACAGGATTTTGGGGTTTGTGCGCACCCAGCGCGCCCACGACCGCAAGCGGAACAAGATGCATGGACGGTGATATCCAGCCAAACCTGGCGCGAGACGACGACGCACAGGCCAGTCGAAGAGTAGTAAGTTTTTCGCCAGGTGACAGGGCCAAGGATATATATACCTGTGCGACTTTTCGTGTGGTGATTACAGAAGGGTAAACTAGGGCACGAGGCTTCGAGATGGGGCAACACCCTTGTTTGCACAAGCTCTGTGTGAGGCCTACAAATTCAACCATACCAACAAGGTTTGGACAGACGACATGCATCGGACACGTGCTCAAGAGACGACATTGAGATTACTGGGGACAGCGAGAATTCTTGTGCCTCGTTTCGAAGCGGCATGACAACAAGAGTCTGGATGATTGTACTTGAAATCCTCCACGTCAGCGGACCGTTTTTACAAGGGGCCGTTGGCTCTCTTCAAGGTTTGTATAATTTTCTAGTCGTTTTTGTCTTCGAGCTTGGGCTGGTCTTCATCCAGACGTCGTCTTTGGACGTTGTCCTTGCAATCCGGATGCCGCAGGGGGGGTGGGGAATGTCACGATGGCGATACGTTGAGCCAGGGATCAAAACAACGACCTTTGGGACAACGAACCCATGCTCTACCAACTTACTGGTCGCTAAAATCCCCTCTGGGAGCAGCCTTTAGGCCAATTGGTACTTTACCCGGCTGGAGGAAGTGATGTCGTTTGTCAGATTTGGACTTTTCACAGTCTTTTTCAACATA
>NW_008580170.1:127983-145196 GCF_000520115.1 Aphanomyces invadans
CGAAAGCAAAGGTATTTCCAAACGTATTGCATGGGACAAAGTTCGAGGAGGTTTGTGCCACCTCAAGCACTCGTCCCCAGGTTCCGATTCTCGCAGAGGGGGTGGGGAATGTCACGATGGCGATACGTTGAGCCAGGGATCAAAACAACGACCTTTGGGGCAACGAACCCATGCTCTACCAACTTACTGGTCGCTAAAATCCCCTCTGGGAGCAGCCTTTAGGCCAATTGGTACTTTACCCTGCTGGAGGAAGAGATGTCGTTTGTCAGATTTGGACTTTTCACAGTCTTTTTCAACATATCTCACGATCAAAGACGACTGGATGGAAGGACAGGTGCACGCCATAGATATCCCCATTGCCGTTGCATCTTTACTGTTAGGCGAAAGACACTTTGGATATGATGCTCATTTTGCACTCCATCTACTAATATTTCTTTACTTTACTGTTAATGTCAATTTCTCCTTGTCGAATGCATTTATAGAGGTTACTTCATAGAATAGCAGAATGTGAATCCTTGAACACCCTATGAAAGAGTAAACTATACTAAGAGGATGACCAGCGGTGCGAAAGCAAAGGTATTTCCAAACGTATTGCATGGGACAAAGTTCGAGGAGGTTTGTGCCACCTCAAGCACTCGTCCCCAGGTTCCGATTCTTCCATTTGTATTAAAATCGCACGAAATATATTCTCGCTCCTGCGCAATTTGCTCATTGTATCGCACCAACTTGAATATTTCTGGTTGTTCTTGTTCTACAGGTGAATGATTAATCCAGTTGAAAACATACATTCTGCGGTTCATCTAGTGAGACCAGTCATATTATTGCATCTGATACCGTGATCCGATCACGCTACAGAGGAACTGGTGTGTTGTTCTTGACCGACAATGTGGTGTGGTAATAGTACTACTAGTACTTGAAGATTAAATGCGAAGTACTGAAAGTAGTATTACTAAGAAATGAATTCGAGGCATTCAAGTTCTTGTAAGTTGCATTTCGACAGTTTCTACTACCGGTAGATGTTTTTCCGCGCTATTACTGTAGATTTTAGTATTACTATCTGAACGTGGTGAACCTTCCGGCATTTTCCTTTTTCGGCTCGACATCAACATGGCGTCTAACGATATTTACCACGGCCAAGCCGCGTTCGCCCCCGGGTTGGAGGTCGGTCCTCACGAGTACGCAGCGATGCCTTTTGACGAAGAGTACGGCGTCGAGATCAAGGTCACGCATTGTGGTATCTGTGGCTCGGACCTGCACACCATCACAGGTGGGTGGGGCACCGTCAAGTACCCCTTGGTCGTTGGCCACGAAATCATCGGTCATGTGACTCGCGTCGGATCGAAAGTTGACCAAACCAAGTACGCCATTGGCGCGCGTGCGGGTGTGGGGGCGCAGTGCGGGTCGTGCCTCGACTGCAAGCAGTGCCACAACCAGCTCGAAAACTTGTGCGACAACGGGCCTATCTTCACGTACAACAGCAAGACCTCCCAAGGGTACGTCACGCAGGGAGGGTATGCGGACTACTATCGGTGTCACTACAAGTTTGTTGTCCCCATTCCGGACGGAATCTCATCTGAAAAGCGCGGCGCCAATGATGTGTGCTGGCGTGACAACGTATGCCCCGCTCAAGCACCACGGAGCTGGCCCTGGAAAGCACGTGGGGGTTGTTGGTATTGGCGGCTTGGGCCATCTTGGCGTCCAGTGGGCAGTTGCGTTGGGTGCGGAAGTAACGGCAGTGTCGAGCTCGTCGAGAAAGGAAAAGGATGCCAAGGAACTCTTGGGCGCCCATCATTTCGTCAACTACAACGATGTCAACGCCGCTCAGGCAGCGGCCAAGTCGTTCGACATTTTGCTCGTCACGTCCTACAGCAAAGACACCAACTGGAACGCGTTGCTGGCGCTGGTTGCCACCAATGGCAAGTTGGTGTTGGTGGGACTGCCGGAAACCCCAATCTCATTCTTCCCGTTCTCCGTCGTGTCGAGACAAGTGACGTTTGTCGGTTCGTGCATCGGTTCCCCCGCAGAACTGGAAGAAATGCTCGCGTTTGCAGTTGAAAAAGGAGTGAACTCGATTGTGCAAGTCATGCCCATGAGCCAAGCGACGGAGGCGTTGCACAAGGTGCGAGATGGGTCGGCTCATTTCCGCATTGTGCTGAAGCACGAGTAAAATCATAAGGTTGTTGATGCAAAAGCGAATACGTCGAGCTCTCGTCAAACACCACAGTCAGTGTGGAGTCGATTCCATTTCGAATCGAATACATAACAAAAAGGTGTCCATGACACCAAAACATTCTTGGTGATGGGCGGATTGTCCAACAACAACGGTCACTAAGGCAGGCAGTGTGGAATCTTTAATGATCCCGACATGCCGCTCTCGAGGCTGGCGATGGCTCACAATGCACTTGTTCCTCCATCTCGTCTCCGCATTGCGCAGCATCATACTTCTGGGGGCGGGCGTTTATTCAAATTGTCAATATCGATCAGCTTTATATCCTCTAGTTTCCATGTATTACAATAATGGCGTTGGTCAACTACAAAAAAAGAAAGGGGGTGCTGTGCCTCAAACCTCGACTAGAAAAATGCCGACAAGATTTCATCCTGAAATGCAATAAATACTACGTAGTAAAAAAAATACTCCGAGTCACTCGACTTGGTCCACCTTGATTGGCTATAATCTGGAGAATATATGTGTATCAATTGGAAGCGGTCAAATTTAACTTCAGATCGGTATGGCTACTGACTGAGGTCTGAAATTTGTATCGGCACTGCAATTGGTCAAAAGGTATGCCTTAAATGAATTGGAATTGAAGTACTTCGGAGTATGATTTTGCGAAATTTTTAATTCAGGGAGAGGTGGTAGGCGATTTGGGGAGGGGGTGTCGGCTTTTTCCTGGGTTCGCTGTATGTCAACGTCACAGTGTATGCGCCACGTAACTTGTACACTAACCGAATGCATGGTATGCAAAGCGATCGATTGTCCTGTGCCACACATGCTCCCAGAAAAAACATTTGTGCGTACCTTGGACATTTCTTTGGCAGAGAAAAGATTCTGGTCGGTTCTTGGATTCCTTTCGAAACCAAAAGCAACTCACGACGCTTCCGCGTGTGCTTCTCTCGTCTCCACGCAAAGCCCCTTCCTTACTTCCCCCGCTCGCAAGCGGTTACAACGTGGAACAAAACTCTCGTGCCTTGGAGTCCCCCCATTTTCCCCTTGAAGCCTCCTGGGCATGAACGAAGTGGTCAGGCTAGGGTCGCTGGCACGTCAGGCAATGCATGGGGGTGTTTCCCCTTCCGTCTTGCAGCTTTGGAGCGCAGCTGGCGAAAAGATGCAGCAAGTACTACTGCACCAGCCTGTCGTTTGTTATGGCAGGCGTCATTTCCTTGCGAGATCGTTAGGGTTGGGGCCACTTGGCGACAAGAAGAAAATTGAGATCGAATTGGCGCTTGGCTACTCGCGTGCTGTGCTGGCCCGTGCGTCGGCCAGCACCAAAGCCGCACAGAAGAACCGCCGCCCGGAGAACAAACAGGGTTGATAGTGGTTCCTCTCCTTTTCGTCGGGACTTCCCGACCAGAAACAAGATACGCATTGGACAAGGAATTTTCCTCGTCACCACACTATTGGGAAATGCTCCCAAAACGAAACAACGACAATTCTCGGCACGTCGAGCCTGGGACATCGACCGATAAATCACACACGACCGAACACCCCCTCGGATGCTCCAACCACATCGTCGAGGATCCCTGTGTTGGCAGCACACCCAGCCACATGGGCTACCCAGAAATTGCGAAACATACCCGCAGCGAATCCGCTTGCTTCGCTGAAGTGTTCGTTCCGCCTCCACCCCACGCTACTTAGCACCCCCAACTCTCGACATTACTCCCCCTACAACACAACATACACCCATGTTGTCCAGCATATCAGTTGCGGAGCGCAAACACTCGCAGCTGCCTCGTGATGGGCCAACCGAACGGAACGCCGAAAAAACAAGCTCGAGTAGCACTTGAAGTCCTCATGGAGGTAGTTGCTACTGCGACGCAGCCTCCGTGGCAACTCTTCAAGGCACGAAAGGAACAAGAACACTGAAGTCGATGGCGCGAACTCCCACCAAAACACACCACCCATCATTTTAGTCACTGTTTGCTGCCGATCGATCCAGACTGCCGCTCGGGATTTGCAAAGCACGTCACGTAGAGCGAGCGGCACACACGAAACTTGCCATTATACTCTGTATGTCGTGGCGAATTACTGTTTTGCATGGACGATGCCTTGGTGTGAGACTCCCTCTGGCATGGCACACCGTCCTGCCGTCCTTGCTGAGCCGTCGTGCCGGCCTCGGAAGCACAACGCCGTACAGTGAGCGCGCATTCCAAGGACGCCTGGATGACCACCTGGACGACCACCTGGATGGCCACCTCCAACAAACGATCCAACCACACCACCCGACGGGGAAGATGTGACCCCCCACGCTTCCGTGGCCAAAAGGGAAGAATCCCGTTAAGTGTCTGATACGCACGGTGGGCAGCCACCTGGTCGCCGCGACTGGCGACCGATCGACGGTGCAACTGGGTGCTCCTGTCATTTTTTGCTGGGTACGTCCATGCGGTTAGGCACCTCAACAAGTCACCGCATTCGAACGGCGCCGGGTTTCGTCGAGTGAACGAGGCGTTTGAGGCGACCGAGGCGTGTATTTTGACGCAGCTCACGATGGAGCGGTGGGGAATTTGCCACTGGTGCGTACGGTGGAGAGGTGGAGTCTGTCTCGACAGCGTCTGTCGTGAAGAGTAGGCCTGGTCTGGTAGTGGCTGCTGCCATGTACATTTTCCATACAACTCGATCCTCCACGGAGGAAGGCTTATCGGGGAACCATGTCCAAGCTGCCACTGCCGCGCAACATCTTTGACTGCCCACCCCTGCAAGACCACGAGATCACGTCGTTTAAAGCGCAGGCGACCAACCTCGCCATCGACGTGGTACGTGTGACCACCATGATCTTGTTCGGGGGGTCGTTTCTTTCGAGTCGTGTAGATTCGCACGGCGCGAGTCCAAGGCGGGTCCCAGAAATGGGAGCTCCAGTACGACGAAAGCGACTTGAAGATCTACAAAGGAGCCGACACGTCGGCCGACAACCTCCAATGCGCTGTCCTCGAAGTCGCCGGTACCATCGAAGAAGCGATCGAGTTGTTTCGCACCGACTCGGCTGAACTGGCCGCCGAGTTTCACGAGCGATTCCAAAGTGACGTCCTCGACAGAATCGTCCTGTACAGACTCATGGAGCCGTCGGTGGAGTCTTGGGAATCGGGCGGCCACGACAAGATGGATGTATCGTGGATGGCGCTCAAAAGCCCGATGAAGACTCTATCCAACCCACGCGACCTTTGCGTGTTGTCGGTACGCGTTATAGAATGCCAACCCTTCCCTCGCTCATGCCACGATGTGCTTTCTAGTGCTGCCACGAATACGACTACGACAACAAGCGGGGATGGGTGTATGCGTTCCAGTCGGTCGACTTGCCCGGATGCCCGCTCCTCAAGAGCTCTCACGGTCTGGCACGAACGTTCCACGTTGGTTCTGGCTACGTCTTTCAAGAGTCGGACCGCCTGGGGTACATCCAAATCAGCTACTTGAGCCACACGCGTCCGATGCAAAGTCCCGAATGGGCTAGCTATGACGTGTCGGCGTCGAAACGATGCCGCAACCTGGTCGATATGGATCGTTACTTGCGCGAGAACCGACTGAGCGCGACGCCGTTCATGTCGAAAGGCGACGTCGTCCCGGTGGCGCTGCGGCGAATCTGTTTTTTATGTCGCAAAAAGTTTGGCTCGTTTGGACGAAAGACAAACTGCTTCAAATGTGGCGAGGTATGTGAGCTACTGCACGGTCGACGAGCGGTTTGAATGCGGTCTTTGGCAGGTTATGTGTACGAGCTGCAACCACCACTGGCATGCTCGCGTGAACGGCGTGCCGGCTAAAGTTCGCGTGTGTACCAAGTGCTCGTCGGGATCGGTGGCCGCCACGGCGGGCTTGAATCCGACAAGTTTCGCCGGCTTGTCAGGGTTGAGTGGGCTTCCGACACAGGACCGCACGTCGAGGCAGTCGACCATGTCGGTCGAGACAGACTTCAGCATGTTCCGCAAGAGCTTCGAATCGGACGCCACGTTTGACGTGACGCGCATCGACTTGAACGAATCGCCGTCGAACGGGCGCACTCGCAATGGATCGAATCCACGGGTGTTGTACCAAGAGCAATGGGACCAACAAGAACTACGACGACGAGCAATGTTGCTGCACCAGACACAACCTGACCCCGAGCCAGCCAGCGTAGACCATCGAACTCGGCAGCTCTAACCGAAAACGTAGCTTGCAGTGCGTGTCATTTGGCCGACGTCTCGACTGGATGAACCCGAGTGGGCTGTGCGTTCGGGTGGTTTTCGCTGAAACGAGCATTCAAGCTCTTTTTCGAGGGAATTTGAACGCCAGCCACCGGCAAATATATTTTTTCCCCAAAAATGAGCTAATATTTGCGGGGACACCCGTCATCGCTCATTGGAGAAACCCCAAATTAAAAATAGGCTGGAACTTGTATCCGTATATTGCAATTTGTATCAAAGACATCCAGTGCGGTTACATATCAATTCTTGAAGTAAAACGCCCTACAAATTCCCAAATATCGGTACAGCGACGTACTGTAGGGGATGATCTTGCCTACTTTCACTTCAATTTGCACTAATCAAGCAATACAATTCAAAACTTGAGATGGTTCAGACAAGGAATTGGTTCTACCCCGAGCTCGGCGATGTCGCACGGCAATCTCATCGCAAAATCAATTTAATTTTCCAACTGCGAAAGCAATTTGTCCTCGTTGACATGCATGCAATGCACGCTGTCGTGTTGAGTGTCGCTCTCAAGGCGAAGGCGAGCAGCGCCGGCTTCACAACGGCCTGACTTCCCCTACAGAACACCAGGACATCCAAAACCAGCGAATCAACAAATATGTACTGCCGATTTTTGATACATGTCCGTTCAGCGTGTTCGTCGGTCACAAGAATCCACCCCCCCCAATGTTTGTCTGCGAGGCATGTAAGCGAACGATAGTGTGGGGCGGCAGTGCGGCATTCCCGAGAGCATGCATGTTTCTCTTGGACCAGCAACCGTGGATCGGCGCTGTGTTGACTAGCCGTTTGTCCTTCACATCCTCGTTTGAATTCTTTTGGATCTGGTACCTGTAGTGGATGACAGCCAGCCAGCTGGTCACAGCAACTGGATCTACACTAGGCGGTGGAAGTGTCCTTGCCGCGAGGTGCGGGCTCTGCCCTTTGTACACACCGCCCGTCGCACCTACCCATTCGCCTGGGCCCAGGCTAGTTGATTCAAGTCGCGACCCGGCACAGCGAGCGAACAGAGTCCAAATGCCCCTGCAGGTGGGGACTTCGCCGCGGCGATGAACTGCTCACGTGCTGTTTCTCAGATCCAGTTTGCGCAGGACGAAATTACGTCCGACCAATCACATGACTCTGCACTTTCCGGCTGTACTGTCCCAGGCAAGGGTGGCGAGCATGAGGAATTCGCCGTCCTCTTGTCGTCCAACTGGTCAACACGTACATGGCAACCAGCAGATCCACTGGGCTCGCATCACAGCCAAGGGCCATCTACCTTCCTCGCAAGTCTGTGCGTATGGGAGAGTGCTGTCTTGCTCTAGGAGAATACTACCAAACTCGAATAGCGTTGTTGCTCGAGTGCATGCCAACTATTGGCAGCAGCAACGTCGAATCGATCGGGGGTAGCACTAGTGGAATTACCAACAACGACTCCTCGATACAGCGAATTCCTCGAGCCAAATTTCCAAGATTTCTGGGCTTTTTGGGCACTTGCCGAAACAAGTCGTCGCGCTTCCATTCCTCGTATGTCCATGGCGACAAGCTTGCCCCTCCCTCAACACTTCTTCTTGTGCCCGCCGCTGACTGACGGCGAAGTTGCCCACTTCCTAGTCCAAGCCAGTCAAAACGCCATGAATGTCGTACGTGTTAAGATGCCTTTCACATCTTGTGCTGGCATCGTTGGACTTTGTGGGGTTTGTTGCAGGTGTCTAAAGCACAGCTCCGAGGCGGTTGTGTGCCATGGACGCTCATGTCGGACGAAGCCGACGCGAAGATCTACAAAGCGTATGACGAGTCGAACGGCAGCACGTTGCATTGTGGCGTCACACAAGTTGTGGGCACAATCGAAGAAGTGGCGGCCCTGTTCAAAACGGAAACGACCGAAGACGCGAAAGAGTATTGCCGACGTTTTGGCAATCGACTGCTGGACGCAGTTGTGCTGTACAATGTCAAGCCGTCGTCCGCCGACACGCCTCTGGAGAAGGTCGGCATTTCTTGGCGGGCGTTCAAGTCCCCTGGTGGCAAAATCATTCTAAATCGCGACACGTGTGTCCTCGAAGTACGTGCACTGCGCATCTGCCAGGCTGTTTCGTTTGAGGGGCAAATCCAGTTGAAAGATTATCCAAAACGTCATGTTGTAGAGCCACCACGAATTCAAGCTCGGCACGCAACGGGGATGGGTCTGCGCCTTGACATCTATCGAGCACCCGTGTTGTCCAGACTTGGAACAGGAGCTTGGGTTGGTGCGCATGCAGAATTACGGCAGCGGCCACGTCGTAGTTGAGTCCAAGACGCGGCCGGGGTACTTGGATATCACGTACGTCACCCACGTCGACGTGAGCTTGGGCAAGTCCGAGTGGGTACTCGATGCCGTGCTCCGTCAAAAGAGCTGGCTCGCCGACATTTCGATGAAGAAGCGGTGTCGCAACGTCGCCAAGATCGATCAGTTCCTGCGAGAAAACCGGCTGAGTCAGTCGCGGCTGCTCCAATGCGATGCCATGGTGCCGGTGGCGTCCTGCCGCAAGTGCTTCCTCTGTCAATCCAATTTTGGGCCATGGAAAAAGCGATGGAATTGCCTCAAGTGTGGTCAGGTACATTGGCACGATCCCTTTCGACTGTACTGAGAGTAGAGTGGTCGGATTGCGTTGTAGGTCGTTTGCACAGGATGCAGTCGGTTGTGGCAATTGGTGGGCGGCGACTCGAGTCGTCGAAAGCCCGCTAGGTTTTGTACGATGTGTAGCTCGGCGCCTCGCACGCACATGCCCACCGTGATCGACGTGAAGCGGTGCAATGTTGGTGGGAACTCAAACCGAGGCCGCCGAGGCCAGTGGCATCCCATTCGAGACCTGCGCAATTCGGCCAACTCGATCAACGACGCAACAACCATCGCTTCATCAGACAGCGAGCCACCCAACCACGACCGGTTCGTCTTGCTAGCTCCGAAACAAAACACTGCGCATGACGTGGTCCTGACGAAAGTGTGAACGAAGAATTCGACCTTGAGATCCTGAGTTCGAGCCAAGGACTGTAGGGGGACGTAACAATGAACCGGCCAAACTTTGCTGTAGGTTTCGTGGGTGTTTGGGTGTTTGGGACAGGCATGCTGTCAAAAATGTGCTTTCGGGGGCGGCAGCCGACATGTACCTTTCGCAACAAGATGTCGTCGATTCGGTTCGACTTAGAACCTTCGACTTAGAGCTTTAGAACATTCATCCTTGTCGTCCTGCTAGAGGGACGCCTGTACATTAGAAAGCTACATCCTAATGACTTTTACATTTGCCCGCAACAGAAGTCACTCGCTTCTACCGTCTTGGGTATGCTCTTGGTGACGCCGAGAGAATCCGACCCTGAAGAGTCTAGCCCTCTGGACTTCGTTATTAATTTGTGCGTTCTCGTGACCCCGCGCGACCGTCACACCACAAGAACGCAATACATGCTGCCACCAACAAGTGCCCCATGATTTCTTCGTGCGTCCATGTACTCTAGCGCGACGCTGACGAAGTTGTCGATTTGCCACAATGCCGTAGTGTCAGGTGTCCAAGTCGCGGTGCCGTGAAATGGACGCAATACACATGGCCGATGAAGCCGGCGCGAAGATGTACAAAGCGCTTGATTCATTCAACGGCACCGCGTTGCCATGCGGCACCACCCAAGTAGTTGACTTGATTGTAGCAGTCGCGGCATAGTTCACAGATTGGAAACGACCGGTATGGCAGATGAGCACTGTCGGCGTTTTTGCCACCTTTGAATTCATCGCGGTCGTGCTGTACAACATCACACCGCGGTCCCTTGAGACGCCTCTAGAAAACGTCTGTGTGTTGTGGCGGCATTGGAGTCGCCAGGCTTGAAACTCGTGCATGATCGAGACACGTGTGGCACCGACGGGAGTCTGCCAGTCCTGTATGAGTGCTCAACCAGCAACAGCCTCCATCTCATTCTTGATGGTTTTGTTGTCCCATCCTTGGCCTTGCCACAGTCAACCCTACACGTGCTGACTCGCTCTTGTGGCTAGCCTAGGTCCAACACAAATTCAAGATCCCCTCGCGGAGGGGCTGCGTTATGCATTGACGACACTTGACCTCCAGTGTTGTCCAGACTTGGAGGACAAACTGACTTTGGTGCAAATGCAAAACTACGACGTTGTCATGGCATTCGTGACGCGACGGGGTAGTTGGGATATTGCGTAAATCTCTCACTTGATGTGAAGTTGGCCATGCCCGAGTGGATGATCGGAGTGATGTGTATGTAGGGTTGGCTTGCAGATATGTTGACGATCAAGCGGTGTCGCCAAGTTCGGTCGATTCCTTCGGGAAAACCGGTAGAGTCCGTCGCGATTGCTGCAACGGGACAAGTAGTTGGTCCCGTTGGAATTGAATCGCAAGGGTGAGCTGTGCCAACCACTCCATCTTTGGCGCATGGAAAAAGCGAAGGACACGGTTTGGCTGACATGCGACCCAGCCCGAACATGTCGAGACCACGCGTACCCGAGTCACGAGGGTCAAAAATTATTTGATATTTGTAGGTTGTTTGCACAGGATGCAGCAGGATATGGGACTATCTGCATGACGGCTTCGAATCGACCTCGCGCACACTGGCTGGGTTTTGCACCATGTGCATTGTACCTCCCCAGGGAAAGTCGCCTTCAGATCGCGTATGACGCGACCAGCATGAGAGTGCGTCGACAGGGCTCCCCATTTGCGGTGAAAGTGGTCGGTTGTGCCCATTCGACACCAACTGCCTCAATGTGCACTGCACTCGATCGGATAGATGACGACGACATTTAACGATGTAAAGAGTCGTGATAGATGTGGGGCTTGGAAGGGGGGCGACATGGCTTTTGGAAGTCGACGTCGCATTGTACTTGATTCGTTGTCATATATGGTATGGATTCCTGCGTGTTGTATTGGAGGGGGGCTTCGATGACCTCGCCATCACGAAACCTGGCGGCTACGCAAATCAATATCGCAAAATGCTGTGCATCTCTCCACGGAGGCTCCCCCAAAATGATCCATCGCAGGCACTAGGTGCGTCATGCCAGCGCGATTTGTCCCTTGTCACGAACTAGTTTAAAGGGTTGAATCGTTTCACCCGAATTGAGGTCGAGTGCTGCTCCACGCAGCCAGGTAAATTGAATCTGGGGAGGCGTTTGGAGACACCTGTGAAGAACTTGCCCATAGAAAAATCCATAGGTACCAAGCTCTCTCTCGGGTTACGGTCTTGCTGAGTTCCACGTCCGAATGCTGCGTGGCTTTTTTGTGCTCCACTTCGGCACAGGCAAATCGACCATTGCATGTTGGAAACTCCCCTACCACCCACTAAATGACCTAGGACCATCATGTGGTTCATCTTCACGTGCCCGTCAGTGAACTTTGATCTGGGGCCACACACTCCACTGAACTCTTCGTACTTCGTCGTGAAACCCTGGACAGAGTAGGACAAGCGGGGATGATTATTGTGGATGGGATCTGTTGAACTTACCCATGCTGGAATCTCCTGGTCAAAAAGATCTCGACGGATGGCTGCTTTTCTTCACCGCTACCATCGACAAGGGGTGGAGATCGGGTGGCTGTTGTTTCTCGTGGCATGAATAGGCGGGGATGGGTTTAAGGACCTTGAATTATGACATGCTCCGAATACAGCACTTTGTCGAACCTTGCATTTTGCAGCCCCTCCCTTGAGAGTCGCCAAGGATCTGCAACTGCGCGGGGATGCGATTTGTTAGCGGCGGTCTTTGTAGAAAACTTCCTTTTATAAACGTGGTAGCCGACGTCGACATGATACCATCGCACATACGAAGTCTCCGGGCGCCCCTAGTGCGCGGCGGCAGGAGTGCTGCTCATATTTCCCGCAAGTATGGCGCGACCCATATCATGGTTTGCTCGATACGTAAAATTTCCCCCAGTTCGAGGGGGCTCTTGATGTGGGCTGAGAGCGCGCAAGTACCATTCTGTTCCCTTCATGCAGGCCCTGGCAAGGCTCGTCAATACAGTTCCTGGCGGGTCAATACCACTGGAATATCCGACCAGTCCAACATCTCTGAGGCCAGTGCAGCGCCGTGCGGTCCTCTACACGAAAGAAAGCGTTGTTGGTGTTTTCGATGATTTCTTTTTATTGGCTAAAATGTTTGGATGATCCCACGATGCACAATTACATTAGCCAATCGCATTGATCTGTCCAGTATTTTTCAGAGAATTTCGACGTCGGTCGGACAACCCCAGGAAATGAATACTACCGGTATCTCGTTTTACGAAAAATCGACCAAGATGTGCGTTTCGCGACTTCCTGTGCTGCATGCAGTAGCGTCGTGTGTTGTCGAGACGAGTACACCAAAATGGGGAGGCACAAGCGCTCGATCATGTCCGCGCACACTTTGTTGGCAGGTTGGCCGCCTGTGAGAAAGACATCGAATGCATCCTCCATGAACCAATCAGAACGCAGGTGCTGGATCTAGGACTGAAGCGACGCATCCGGACTTTATCCGGACACATCCGAGAGCGGCATCGGAAGTGGGGAGGCTCAACATGTGCTTACGTAGGAACGAGAAGGCGACAAATTCACACCGCGCGCGACAAGTGCCGTTTCTGTCATAGGGACTACCGAAAGATACCAACAAACACTGCCATCAGCGGACTTTAAGTCGGCGCTTGCAACGCCTTCCATTCAACATGATATGCAAGGTGGTCGAAATCACTTTGCTCGTGGTAATTCACGACATGTCGAGTAACATACGCGCGAGACATGAACGACGAAGTTGTTGTGTACGAACTGTAGCGGATCCAGATGACGAACATTGCCCCCTGTGTTTCGGTCAAGTCGACGTTCTGTGGCTCCCGAGTCCGACGGTTTGTAGCCAAAGTGCCATGTTAAAAAAGAGCCTTCGTCGACCCCCGTCGACATGCTTCACCTTGACACCGAAAGCGACACGTCCGAGTTGGGCACGTCGTTGGAAGTGGGTGCGAAGAATTCGCGAGGTCAAGAAAGTCGGGCCCTCAAACATTGAACAGCCTTTTGCATATCGCCGTCATCCAGCGGTGCTTCCAGCGGTGCACATCGTGTACATACTGCCCATACACAAGCACGCACGAGTTGAGACCAGCAATGCCCCTCCATGCAGAGCCAAGCCCGTGTACGGGCGCCCTCTCGGCACTACAGGCCTCACTCGTTGCCCTCTCGATTTTCGCCGCCCCCGCTACATAGACTTAGGCGATAGATTCATCTGCTCGTATGGCGAGGACCGCACGCGGCATCCTTCCAACCAACCCCAGCACCATCCACCACCGATGTTGTGTTCGTTGCCGACCGACGCACAGCCAGCTGGTGGGCCGTCTGTTTCGCCCAACCAAGCTTGGCGCACTTGTGCAGTCCACGTGCGAAATAAACACCAGCAACGCCACCTCGATTCCAAGCCGATTTCTCACGCGAAGCGCGCACGGACGCGTGCGTTGGAGACATCTCGTTCGCTGCATACCCGCCCCCGACGTCAAAACTACCAACGCATCTCGCACCCTCTTGAAAAAGGTGGAGCTGGAATAGCTACTTGTCATCGGCGAGACAGGCGTCGGGACGAGGTTTTCCTTCAACAATGTAGTCCAACCACGTTTCCGATCATGTTACCTACCCAGGCGTCGCCGAAGACGCCACCACCACGGCGGTCCATACAGTAGCCCTGTGATGTGGTCCAAATAGTCGGGACGGACTGCCACCCCCCATTCTACCTATTGGGTGATATACCCCATTTCAAAGAAAATACTCGGATCCAGTTGAGTTACCCAGGAACGAGTGCGCCACCGGCGCCACGGGTGACAGGCGCGTCCATGTGCGCGCCGAATTCGGGCATACTGGGTGGGGAGTTCTCTGGTGTCCAAGCCAGGTGTCTGGTCTGGGACTAGAGTCCAGTCCCGGCGTCGACGACGGTGGTAGCAGGTAACAGTCGACATAGATCGATCCGCAGCGTGTCGAGGATCATTTTGCATTCCTCGACGAGGACGCCACAGCAGCGCACATGGCGACCGACTTTAAGCCGTACAAAACTCCCGCTGGGATGACCGCCGTGGCTGTGCTCGAAGAGCCGTACGAGTACTACCACACTCACGACGAAGCGCCCAACTACCTAGGGAAGACGGTCCTGGGCCACATCATTCAGTACTTTGTGATTGGGATGCTCCTCGGGTCGATTTCGAGCTTGAATGGACCGTTCTTTGCCACGTATTTTCACATGGATCCTGCCCAAGCCAACTTGGCCAAGGCCTTCACGGCCATCGTGTGGAGCTGCAAAGTCGGGTTCGGTATCGTCACCGACTGCTTTCCCATCATGGGCTACCGCCGCAAGTCGTGGATGGTCATCGGGTGGACGTTGTGTCTCATCTCGATGCTCGTGCTGTGCTGCAAAGACCACGGTGCCCCGTACGTGCCAGACGCCCGCCTCCTCGCCACCAAGCGCAACCTGACGGCTTCCGAAAAAGCCCAAGTTGCTTCCCCCAACGTGCACGCTCCCAACAACGGCCTCGTCGCAGCGGCCATGTGCGGTGTCGTGACGGTGTTTTACGTGATGGCAGACGTCGCGGCCGACTCGATGATCGTTGAGATGTCGTTGAAAGAACCCGACCACAAGCGTGGTCGGCTCTTGGCGTACGTGTATGGCTCGCGCAACCTCGGATCCGCCCTCGTGCAAGTCATGATCGGGTCGTTCCTTAACTCGCCCATGTATGGCGGCGACTACGCTTGGGGACTTAGCGTAAACGAGTTCTTTGCCGTGCTAACGGCACCCGTGGCCCTCATGCTGCCCGTTGTGCTCTTCATGCTCAAGGAAGTGCACCGTCCTGTGGTCAACTGCCCGCAGTACCTGGCCGAGTTTTGGCACATGGTCCAAACCCGTCCGTTCTGGCAAACCCTTTTGTACGCATTCTTCTTCAACCTGTTGTCGTCCGTCGTGTTTGTGGCAGCGACTCCAGTTGTGAAATATGAATGGGCCGAAGTCGACAGCCTGCACAACCGGTGGATGACTGCGCTCAGCGCAGTGTTAAACTTGATCGGGCTCTGGTTTGTCAGCCACGTCGTGAACCAGTGCAACTGGCGGAGGAACATCGTGGTTGCGATGCTCATTTACGTGACCATCGGCGCGACCGTGGACTTTTTCACAATCTACAACGTTGTCCGGTCCGAATGGCTGACGCTGTGTTGCGGCGCGATCAACTCGATTATGGACGGCGTGTACTTTTTGAGCGGCTGTATCATCAACGTCGAGCTGGCCCAGGAAGGCAAGGAAGGTGTGACGTACGGCATGCTAACCACGATGGCCAACGTCGCGTATGTTTTTACGCCGTTCATCGGGCACATTCTGATGACCCCGTTTACGCTGGATGACGAGGTGAAGAACGAATACGACAGCCCCAAGAAGCGATACCTGGTCGCAGTGCCGCTTATCATCGGGTACTCGTGCTCGATCGTAGCATGTGGGTTTGTGCTGCTCTTGCCCAAACAACGCGAGCACATTCGGTTCATGAAGGCATACGGCGGTCGACAGCCAGTGTGGGCTGGACTCACGCTGTGCATTTGTTTCGCCAGCGTCGTGTTCACCGCAGTGACGAGTATTCTCTCCGTCTTCCCCACAACACGGTGCTTGGCCCTCGGCGGTGGCACCGACTGCTAGTAGGGCAACAACGTTACTTTATTTGTGATGCGCGTGTCTAAAATATCTGTTTGAATTGGACCTGGTGCTGGTTGGTCGGCTGGTGGGGGTGTGCAGCCCGCGACCTTCCTTGGCGGACGGCGAATGCGGGGGGGAGAATGGGGAGGGGTCAAAAGCGGGGGTCAAAAGCGGGGCTGAGCTAAGTGCGACGGGGGGGACGGGCAAGGTTTATTTCGGGGGAAAAAACCTCCAAGCGAGGGTCTTTCGGGGACACCATGAATTGGGGCTTTTCAGAACTGGAAGCGAGGCCGAGGAAAGGAACGACTTGGACCGCGGGTGCAATTGACGACCTATTGTAGCAAGGCCCACGCCAGACTTCATGAGCTTTGCAAGCATTGGGAGCTGGCAACAGTACGTGCCGCAAATCGCTAACTGACAAAGTGGGGAGACAGAATTGGTCGAGTATGCTCGAAGGTTGAGTCGACCTCACCCTGCATGCATCAGGCAGTGGAGAGGATGCCTGGCCTGCGATTTGGAATCATGTGGCTGGTCTTAACCGAGGGCGTCAGCATCGAGGGGACCAAATGTCATATTTCACACAAAACTTTACAGTTTTTACTCAAATTTTGTATGGTAGAAATGTTTCTTTCAGCACTGCAAATATCTATTAACCGATCACTTTAAAAGTCAGTACTACCTCCTTCCGAGTTTAACTGGAAGAGCCGGTGAAATTTGGACGGATTACGCTCGAACTTCATCATCAACCTCTAATTCTCAATCTACGCCGACAATATGCCATCTCACAGGAATTAACTTCGGTGGTGGCAACAGACAGGTTCCGAAATGGCACGAGTGCCAGGCAGACCTACGTCCGGCAAAGGGAGCAATCCCAACCTGACGGATTCGGTGCGCGAGGAGATCTTTCGATGTCTCCTCGAACGCTCAACGAACGGTCACCTGCCCCCTGGAAGTCAGGGCGAGGTTGCGAAGGAGTATGGTGTATCGCCACAAACGATCTCCAGGATTTGGAAAAGAGGGCGCCAACCTAGTGTCGGCAAATATGGAAGTGTCTTGTCTAGGAGAAAAGGAAAATGTGGGCGCAAGCTCCTCTATCCTGACCTTTTGGCTAGAATACAATCTACTGACGCGAAAGACCGAACAACATTGTGTGACCTCTCGGTCGCAATAAATGTGCCGAAATCGGTTCTAC
>NW_008580170.1:147241-150303 GCF_000520115.1 Aphanomyces invadans
CAAGTGAAAGCGAACAATAAAGGACGTCGCTATTGTTTCATTGCCGCGATTGTCGATTTGGGTGGTGTTGATACGCAATTGTTATGCTTGGACATTTTTTGTGGTGGCAAGAAGAGTGGCAAATGTGATACCAAAGATTATCACGGGATGTTCAACCACATCTACTTTGTTCAGTAGTTTGATAACTTGTTGGCTGAGTTGGACCGTCATGGTGTCAAAAATGCAACAATTATTATGGACAACGCAAAATATCAAAAGGGTTTACCAATTGGAACTCCGAAAGCAAACTGGAAAAAGAAAGACATGCAATCTGCTTGCGATCAGTTTTCCTTGGAATATGAAACCGATGATGTGAAAAGTATCTTGTGGTCAAAGTTGTCCAAGTACATTGATTAGAATGTCAAATCAGAGGTGGTGTCCATGGCTGAATCAAAGGGTCATGTTATTCAATTCACACCACCACACCATTCTGATCTGCAGCCCATCGAGCTTGTGTGGGCAATTGTTAAAGGAGAAGTGGGACGTCAGTACACTACTGACACAAAGTTCACTGATGTGCTGGTTCGTCTGCAGCGTGCTTTCTCATATTTAACGTCGCACGCTATCCATGGGTGCATGAAAAAGGCCGAAGATAACTTGATCAGTTTACACAGTCATATTCTCGCGGTGGACAGTAATATCGATGCTTGTGATTCATCGGAGGAAGACTCCAAAGACAGCTCTGGTGAAGGCAGCCAAAGCGACGAGTGACCGAAGCTTGCATGTGTAGTTCTCTGTGCTTTTATAATCGTCATAATGCATCTTGAGTCTTTCGTGACAGGCATCGTTTTTTAGTGCCATATGCTTCACTGCATTGGCTTGAGTTCTCGCTATGTTAGTTCTTTTATCCGTTGTCCCCTCGATGCTGACGCCCTCTGTAAAGCCGCACGAAAATCCAACGAAATAACAGATCCATCGACAGCATACCAGAGTTCCACTCAACTTGACGTCCGTGCCTCGACCAACCAGGATCGAAGCACGCTCATCCACCAATTTCTTTTTTGGGTATTGACGCCGACCCAATCGTACGAGTCAATCGGCGTGGCCGAGACGCACTACACCACGGACGAGAGCAAGTTGTAAAAGAACGCTAACAGCAACGTTGTCGACTTCATGAAGTGGCGCCGCACCTCGGGTCATGATCGGCGCGAACGCGGACAACACTTGCCTGGTGGCCGCTCTACACCGGCCTGTGATCTCCTGCATCTGGCTTTCCACTTCACGGCAGACGATCTCCGCGAGTACAAGGACGCCCAAGGCATTGAACCGACCTCGGCCATCCCCCAATCCAAATTTCGGCCGTTCATGCGCCATCATGTCATGGAGCACGGCCTACCCTTACGTCTCGACGCGGCCACCAACAACATCGCAACCCGCTCGGCCAACGGTGTGGTCTGCGGCGCGATTTCCGCCACTGACGACGAGGGCCTCTACCTCCTCATCACGACGGAGAGTGATGTAAGGCATGCTTACATCCTCCAACGTCTACCAGGCTTCATGTTACATCTCAACGACGGTAAAGACCACGTCGACATCCTCGACACGCTCCACCGGTCCGAACATCAACTCCAACGTCTTTGCCGCCACATTCCCATCGGTCCGCCGTGGCAAACAAGCGAAGACGCAAAAGGCCTAACCTCCCTCCATCCCCTGCATATATCCATAGCAAATTGACAGGTCACTTACTTAAGTGTAATGAACATCTTTCTCCTGAAATAAGGCAGAATGAAACCAATTTATGTAATGTAAGTAATTTCGCTCAACTATAACTAGGAGAATATCAGTCAGTCAATCACAGTTTTTCTTGTAGCTGTACTGCAATTGGTCAAAAGGAATGGCATTTCTAAATTGGTACAGAAGGATGCAAGTGGCAGAATTATTTAATCCCGATCGCGTTTTGGACGGCTTTTTTTGGGGTGTCAGCGTTTGCCAGGGTTCGCTGCCTCAATTTTCGCTGTCCACAAGAATTGCATGACCTTTGTAATTGTACTAGTTATACGAAATGCATATCCTGCAATAGAAGTTGTGGTGTTGACGATATGATAATGCATGGTGCAGTTCCCGTGGGATCGCCCACGCGAAGTGCGTTGCCCTCGTGGAGGTTCGGGCATCCGCAGAGTGTTTGCGGTGTCGCCTACGGTACCAGGCCCAGGTGCAACACTTCGTTGGCTGGCCGCTAGGCAGTAGCCAGTAGTCAGTAGATTCTAATGCTAAGGCACTCTTACTTTTGTTCACTGTGAGCGTCACCCTTTGATCAGCCTCCCACGCGCCGAGTGGAAGAACCGGGCGTGATAACAAAGAAATCTTTAGTTACCACTGGTCAACCAAGCGGCAACCTTGCTGTCGCAGAAGGCGAACGAACAAGATCGAAGAATGGATTCTGAAGGAACCATAAACCTCGAACGGATTGAATCCGAATCGCGCGGATCGCCGCGCCGGTCGAGGAGCCCCGAGCGCGATGAGCAAGCTGCGCTGCCACGCGCTCGCGGCCGTGGACAAAACCGCCGAGTGTCGGCGGGCCGTGAGCTGCGGGATGAGAGCGGACCGGAACCCTTTCGGTCGCCCCGTGGCAGGCAGCCCGTAGCGGCCGCCAGCTGGAAGCGTCAAAATGCATGGGAGACCCCGGTAGCGGCCCCATCTGCTGCGGGTGGTGCGCTGCCTGTCGGTGCGCTCCCGGTGCCAGCAACTACAGGACGCCACGTGGAGGCGCCTGTATTTCAACCCCCGACCACGCCGACGCCTGAGCAGCCGGCAACCCTAGGTGCCCCGACAGGGGGCGCAGCACCCGGAGCAGCTGGGCCGGGCTACGAAATCGATGATGATGACATGGGGCGGTTCGAAGACCGAATCGTCTACAACGCGCCGGCGATTCCTCACGCGCCTAAGTTGGATGGCATGACGAAGGAGCACTGCCGGCTGTTTATGCGCAAGTACAACGACTACCTGGAGCAAGTGAACGCCCTGCGGACGAACCGCACCAAGCCATTTGTGATGCCGGTGTCGGCGTGCATCGAGCACGCCAC
>NW_008580170.1:151933-160866 GCF_000520115.1 Aphanomyces invadans
GGCGCCGTTACACCGGCTGAGAAGGCCAAACAAGAGGCCGAGGTGTGTGAGGTGCTCTCCGCGAAGATTAACAAGGCAGAGAAGGAGGGCCTTCCAGAGGTCTCCTCGAAGAAGCTCACCCAGTTCCTCCGTGAGAACATCGATGTGTTCCGTCTGGAGATGGTCGGGGACCCCCCGATCAAGGTGGAGCCGCTCCGGGTTCGAGTCAAGCCCGGAGCGGTCCCTGTCAAGTGTGGATTGAGGCGGTACCCGCCCCTCTACATGGAATACCTCGAGGGACACGTGGCGGAGCTGGAACGGGCCGGTTTGGTGTACCGAAACAACCGGTCCAGGTGGGCATGCGCCCCGCGCATCGTCCCCAAGGACCCGGGCGACTACCGGATGACCTTCGACAGCCGCCCGGTGAACGCTTGCACGGAACCGATGCCGTGGCCCATGCCCAACCTGGACGCGGTTCTTTCGATACTGGCCGGCAAGTCCGTGTATTTCAGCCTCGATTGGATGAAGGGCTATTGACAGCTGCCCTTGCATCTCGACAGCCAGGAGATGTTCTCCTTCATGACGCCGATGGGGATCTATACCCCCACCCGAGTCCTGATGAGCTGCACCGACGCCGTTGCCTTTTGCCAGGCGGAGGTGAACCAAATGTTCGGAGACCTCCTGTTTCACGGGGTCCTCGGCTGGCTTGACGACCTCCTGGGATATGAGTCCGCCGAGGACGAACTGTTGGGCCTACTGGCCAACGTCCTCGGCATCTGCGGGGCATTCGGCCTGAAGTTGCACCCGAAAAAATGCGACTTTTTCGTACGCCGAGTGCAATGGTGTAGGAAAGTAATCTCGGCCGAGGGGATCACCCACTCACCCGAACGAGTCCAAGGCCTCTGCGACCTGGCGGCCGTCTCGGGGGCCGCCAATCTGCAGCAGTTTGTGTGCGCCACCAACTGGATGCGCGCGTCCATACCCGAGTACGCCCAGCTGGTGGCGCCACTCCTCCAGCTGATGGAGGTCGCCTCGAAGGCTGCCGTGGGCCGACTCAAGACGTAACTGGCCAAGATCCACCTGGTCAGCGTCGGCTGGGCCGACGACCATGCGGCATGCTTCGAGTCGGTCAAGGAAACGCTGCGCCGCATGGTGCCGTTGGCCCATCCGACCGCTGACAAGGTGGTCTGCCTGTACACCGATGCCAGCGACGGATTCTGGAGTGCGATCGCCACCCAGATGCCGGCGGAGGACCTCGGTCTACCGGTAGCCGACCAACGCCACGAGCCGCTCGCATTCTTGAGCGGTGCGTTCCGTGGTGCGAGTGAACGTTGGCCCATTGTCGAGAAAGAGGCTTTTGCGATCGTTGTGGCCTGCAAGCGCCTCGAGTACCTGCTGCTGCGTCCCGGTGGTTTCCGTCTGTTTACGGACTACCGGAACCTGGTTTACATGTTCCACCCGGGCCGGGGTGGGACAAACATGGCCAAGTATCAGGCCAGCAAATTGCAACGCTGGTCTATGGTCATGTCGACGTTCCTCTACGTGATCGAGCCAATCACGGGCGAAGACAACGTCTGGGGGGACCTCTTGAGCCGTTGGGGCACCGGGAACAGCAGAGCCAACCGGGCTCGCGTGCACCGGCTAGCCCAGCTGGTGTCGCCGTTGCGGTCCACCGACTTTCAGTGGCCCGCCCTGGACGAGATTGGCCGCGCCCAGCGGGATTGTCTCGAGTGAGCGTCACCCTTTGATCAGCCTCCCACGCGCCGAGTGGAAGACCCGGGCGTGAGAACACGGTGGTAGACGAGCAACCATCGTGCCCGCCGCAGTGGGCAGGCAGGTGGAGCTGCATGGTTGCAAGTTTCGGGGTCGGGCCCCGCCACTACCAACCAGCACTAGGACTGAACCGTAGGCATCTCGCCCACATACGCGACCAAGCTATGCACCCCGGCGGGTAACGTTGCCATAACCAAAGCCTCAGTTTTTTCGCACAGTCAACCGTCAAAGCCACATGCATGACAAAGTGAACTTGACAGCAACTTTGAAATCCACTTGAATCGAGACGAAACTCCGAGCAACTGACCTTTGCCTTTATCCGATTCAATATTTCAATCGCCGCTTGGATGGTTTGGCGGCGGCTACACGCTGAGATTGGATTTCGAGTCAGACATACAATTCTAAAACACAACATTCAAACTCTGCCCTCCCGATTTCATTTTATGTTACATAGGAAATAGATTTTTAAGGGAAACCAATTTCAGAAGAATCAAATGCAAAAATATTTCCTCGAACCAATACAAAAATGCATATGCTTTTAATCCAAACCGGCATCCTCGTCCTCATCTCCTGTGTTGCCAATGTCATTCCCAGGATCCATTGTGTCCTCAACGGCGCATGTGGCAAACAACTCGACCAACACATCATCATCGAGCACCCCGCAAGGCTCCTCGGCAAGGGTCGATGGGCCATCGACAAGTTGACAATACTTGTTCACAATCGTTGTCGTAGGCAAGTCCTTCCAAGTGGCCGCAATCCAACCCACAATGGACGCGCGCGACGGCGGCTGCAGTTTGTACGGTACACCTCGCTGCTTCGCGTTTCGCAACTGACGACGAATCAGGTCCATCCACTTCTGGCGCAGTCGAGACTTCAGCGGTCTGTTCCATGCAACTCGGCCGGTTGACAAATCCAGGTGAATCGAGGTGGAATACGCTCCAACATGACATTGATCTCTTTTGCGTAGGCAACCACCTCGCCGGTGAAATTGGCCGAGAAGTCATCCCAAAGGAGCAGCACGGGGTTTGTGTCACGATTTGGCCGACCGGCAAAATGGAACTTGAGGAACTCCAGTGAGATCGTGGAGTTCCACCATGCGCTTGGATTCCCGAAAATCTGACAGTCGTTGTGGCTCTATAGGGGCAACCGACTTCCACACTGTCTTGCCAAAACCCGTGTCGCAACGTCAGGTTCTCCTGGACGACCGCCTGAACCGTCGACGCGTAGGCCTTGAGGACAAGAAACAACGGGTGCTTCGCTCCAGTCGAGCCCGCCAGCAACATTGCCGTTACCCTCTCCTTGGTCTTCCCCCCGCACTTGATCCAAATAGTTCGGTCGCCGGTAGGGCTCAGCGTTTTCGTCGGCAGGTATTCGTGAATCACCCCTGTTTGGTCGGCATTGTAGATGCGGTCGATGTTGTGGTCCACCAAGATGCAGCGAATCCGGCTGACGAACGCGTTGAGTGTTTCCACACCGTCCTCAGGAGTGTCCTGTCCAATGCGAGTACGTGCACGCATCGACAAGCCATGTCGTCGCTTGAAACCATGAACCCAGTGCCAACCAGCAAAGAACTCGTGGTCTTGTAGGCCAGAGTCGATCGCTGCCTCCAGCGTCATGATCTTCAACATGTTGTTGGTCACCGGCACGCCGTCTTTCCTCATGTCCAAGACCCAACGCACAAGATGTTCCTCAGTGTCTGCCGACAGTGTCGTTCCTGCGCCAAGCGGCCGCCAGCAGCGTATGTTGGTAGTAGCAGGACTGGATGCCATCTTTTGAAGAAGTCTCGGTTCTTTACCCACGTGTATATCTTCTTGCGGACTGATTCTCGCGCCACTGTGTTGAGATGCGGGTGGAAAGCGACAAGGGTAGCTGACATGCCGAATGACTCGTAGTATTTGATCAATGTTAGTCGCTCGCTGTACGTCACCACGCTGTTCTTGGACTACTTGAGCTTCTTCTTTGGGCCGTACTTGGAGACTGGCCTTCTACGCTGGCGCGATTGCACTTGAGCGAGTTCTTCTTCCTCCATGACAAACGCAATGGGGTGTGGTCCGTGCTCCGAAGTGGCCGATGCGCGCGGGAAAAACCTCCCAAAATCAATTTTTCCTCTATAAACAATATTATATTGTATTATACAGTATATATTGGCTTTCGGAGTGTATTTTGGCGCGCGGTGTCTCCTGTGAAAACTTTTCCTGCCTGTTTACGAAAATTTATTAAACTATATGGGTGTCCGACTCGTAATGGTTGTGTTACTCGTATTACACTTGACGGTAAATACTTTCTGGTCGGATTCATATGATTGATTCATCCTTGTTTTGCCGTCAAATATGGCGCCACCCCGGCGACACGGTCGGTGTACTTACAGGAGGACCTCCTTACATCTTGATGCACTGGCTCGAACCCGTATGATGCCACAGATCGCTTCGAATGCCACCAAAACACAATCATCCCAGCTGTCCGGCAGGTCCGTGAAGCCCGGTTGAAAGCTGGTCGTGACGTCCCGTATGTGTCGGCGCACATAGCATCCACCCTCGACGTGTGAAAAACCTCGGCGTGTTGTGCGGCGTTCGCTTGTTAGGAGTCGCAAAACCAGCACCCAAAAACCACACAGATCGCCGTTTGTTCTTGAAAGTCGCAAGGCAGACGACAATGCCATCGAAGTAACTCTGTCATGCATAAGTGAGGCATATCATGGTTCCTTATTGTGTGAGCAATAAGCTCTTTCGCCACAACGCTGAACATTAACGGCAAACAACATCACCCTAAAATCGCATATCCTGTATAAATTGTACATGAGCTTACTGACATCGTCCAAAGTTTGGTATGGATGGTGCTATATATTTTTGAAGACAAAATGGAGGTGTATAAATTCGCACACAAAAGCCGTTTGCTTTTGCTGGAAAATCTTGCAATTTTAGATAGCCAAGTTCATTCCCGAACATGATGCTGGTACATTGTTCTCAATCCAAACGGCGACAGCTGTAGAACCCACGTTTCTGCTTGTACTCGCGACGTCTTCATGAGATATTTGCTTAAATTGGCAAGTTATTTTATCCAAACCTTGATACCCTTCCAATCTCGATTACCTTCCAACATCGCTACGATTTTGGCCACTGCAGGCCATTTCGTTGCGGCGCCTCTACCATGTCATCTACGACTGTCGCGGAGCCTCTAACACTCAGAATTTGTGAGCTTCCTTAGTCGAGCCGACGCCTGGCTGAACGACGATATTTGTACCCAACAACCACAGCCAACCAAAACGCTATGGCTGTCAGTCGATGGCTCTTTCGTTGACGTTACGTGGCGTACGTATTTGAGGGATTCGTCCTCGCTCGATAGGGGCGCCAACTGAAGCAATTCCTTTCGGATGTCGACCACGAGAGGAACGACTGAAGGACCGTACCGCATCCGGTCCAAGTTAGCGAGCCACGCACGACAACGCCCCCGACCGATGCTAGCGGTACACCATTCAAATTCATCAAAGAAAACGCCAGGCGCGTCTGTGTAGGAATCCCCCCCTACATTCCCCCTTTGAAACGACTAGGAAGCTGTTCAAGCGCCATGAATACGTATGTAGTGGCACGTCACGCAGACTCATACCTTGTATCCGCAGCATTTCGATGCGTATCGCGGTTCAGCTGTACCAAATCTGGACCCAATCGACATCGACGAAACAGGGGCTCTCGGTGTGATGTATCGATGCGCCACGATACACCAGACAGCAAAGATCTTACCGAGTAAAGAGGATGGAAACGACAGGCCAACACAGAATCCCGGCGTGGTCTGCAAAACAACCAATATGCACAATTCACGCAACGATGGTTGTAGGGTATCTGTGGGCTTTAGACTCAAAAAAACATGAACGAGTCGTCCCTCACACATCGAATGACCACCGCGCTCGAACGAAAACGGATGGCTGTAGGCAGCCGGTTGTCCATTGACACGGAAATGCACGGACGTTCCAGCATGCACGTGATTCCAGATGCGTCCGAGAGTGGGCGACCGGCACAGATTTCGAAGCTGCCACTGAACTTTTCCGTGACATTCATGGCGGTGGTTGGCCCCCCAGCCCTGCATTTCCTAATGGCAACCATAATACCTCTCGGCAATGGCGTTCGGTGTCGTGCGGGATTGCCCCTTCTGCGACACCCTCAAGTCATGTGTATTGTGTGGAAGGGCTTTGCTGGTGGGGCTGATGTTGATATCATCCCCGTCGCATGCATTCACTAGTCGCCAAGACAACGATGAATGGAGGGTGCTGACTGACTGTACGAGTGCGGCAGTGTCGAGTCGGTGGTGTTCGACGCATCTTCATATGTCGTCACTGAGCGGCGCGCCGTCGGAGAAGATCGTGGTGCAGGGTCGGCAGAGACGCCTGTTTTATGACGCTGTTCTGCATCCAATCTTGGTCCATTGTGTGTGAAAACATGTCGGCGGGCGAGCTCCATCGCAGCTGGACGTGCGTCCCCGACACATGAAACCCATGCACCACTGTCACCGACCAGGTTGTCGGCATGACGCGCCTGGAAACGATCGATCGACGCGGACCAACCTCTCTGTCATGGCGACCCCGCTTCTCGCACGAAAATGTGCTTCCAACGCTGGAAACATGATCCGGGTGCCGCGCGCAGGGGGTACCAACCCTGTTGACGTCTTGAATCCTCATCCAAGCGCTTCCACGTTCCAGGTCCAGTCGAATGGCCCCAGGAGATTCGTGGGCTGCAGTCGCAAACGTCGCCAGTATTGCAGGCGTGCCAGAGTCGTCGAGTCGTCGGAGACTCCGCGAGGGGACGCACCCCCAGACGGTGTGCATTTGTAAAAGTGAGGCGACCGTCGTTGGGTGTCGAATCTAGGTGTAGCGCGTGAGTACATGCATGGCAGGAGCAACAAACAAGACCATCCAAGCAAGCAGTCCAGGGAGGATGTGGTGGGACAACTCGGATGCGTTTTTCCGCATCAATACAGCAGTGGCGACGTTGGGTGCGCGAGGGAGTGGCGCCACAGCACACACATGAACAATCTTTTGACACACTAGCCACCGCATGGCGGCTTGATTTGGACCGATCTCACATTGGGCGACTGCCATGTTCCGATGGAGAGGCACTTGGAAAGATGGCTTGCCTCATTGCGAATGTTTTGCCGTCCATCGGCCTGGAAACGCTTTGGGTAGGGGAAGTGGGGGGCTCTGCGTCGATTCGCGCCGTCATGGTGCGCCGACGGGACTACACACCGGCTGGCGGTCCATGTGTACCCAGCGCATGTTATGTAGGATGTAACAAATAGCCCAAAACGTGAGCACAATTCTCGCACCTCTTTTGGCCATTCACCAAGTTCTCACACACTACACATCCGTGATGTCCGCCAAGCGTCGGTCAGTCATGATGCCGACGCCCGACACAAGGCCCTTGACCTCGCAAGAGAAAGCGTACCTCTCCGCATCTGCTCTAGAGTCGGCCTTCCAGCTGGTGCGTACGGCGCCTTTCACCCACGCTGACCATAGGGCAACACCGTTAGGTGGAGAAGTCTATTGTACAGGGTGGTTCCATCAACTGGGCAAAGTACGCCACGCATGGAGACATCAAGCTGTACACAGCGAGCGGTCAGTATGGCACGACCATGTTTTGCGGAGTCTTCGAAGTGGGCGGCTTGCTGGACGACGCAATCGCGTTCTTGCGCCACGACGGCGAATGCACCGCAGCACCGCATTCAACGCACGACATCGAGCCGCCGTTGCAAGATCTCGAGTCGAATCCGCTCTACTCGCTCCACGCGTCCACGCCGGACCAGGCGCCGATCGACATTATGTGGCGGTCATACCAGTGTCCGTTGCGAGATCTTGTAGTGCGAGATATGTGTCTCTTGGAGGTAAGTCGATCCCAAGCATGTGCATGAAGATATTTCACTGGATTCCGGGTAGTTTGGCCGAGTATTCCCCGCGGGGTCACGGCACGGATATGTCCAAGTGGCCAAATCCATCGACATTGCCAGCTGCGCCCCTCCAGACCCGGCCACCACGGGAGTAGTGCGCGCTGTCAACCACGGGTCGGGCATGGTCGTGATGGAGTGCGACCGCCGGGGCGTGTTGGCCGTTGTGTGTGTGTCGCACATTGACTTACAAGTTGAGTTCCATCAAAACTCGATTGCTCGCAAGGTCATGCTCGCGACGTGCGTGGCCGAGCTGCGCCGCCTGGAGCGCCACTTGAAGCACGTCCGCATGCTGCACAACCAGCGGCACCCGGGGCTGGTGGTTGAGATCGTTCCCAAGGCGATTCGACGGTACTGCCACGTATGCGCGGCCAAGTTTCCGGCACTGTGCAGGGTTTCCAAGCACCACTGCTCCCACTGCGGCGAAGTTGTGTGCTCGACGTGCCATACGATTCAGTTCGTCAAAGGACGTTCCGTCGCCCCGACCAAATTCAATTTGTGTGTGCTATGTGTGTCGACGCTGCCGCCAAACACGGTGACCGTGGCGGCAGGATCTCCCAACGGAAAGGACTTGCCGACAACGCCGCCCACCAAGGACACCCTCGACATGCCCACATCAACCAGGAAAACACGCATCAGGTCAGCGTCCAAGTGGTGGCGCCGCTCAAGCTCGACAGGGGGATCTCTTACTCCACACGACGTTCTCTCGACGGTCGCGACCACACCAGACAGCTACCAACACACGATGACGGGCACATTATCGAAATCGGTGGCCATCAAAAACAACGAAAACTCGCCAACCGATCAAGGGGGGTCGCAGGAAACCTCTCCATCGAAATCAAACGTGAAGCTCCCCATGGTCTGGAACCTTCCACCATCCACAGCGACCATGATATTAATGGCGACGTGTCGTTGATTCGATTTGGGTGTGTTCCAGTTGTATCCTGCGAATGTCGACGCCATGTGGCATGCCGAACGTTCTTGAATCACGCCATGGCGGATGCAACGGTGAACGCGTGCTTCGTGGGCACGTTTTTTGACAAGAACGGCCAAGGGTCGCACGAAAGCACGGATCGGCGGCACACCAGAAAGATGTGTCGAATGACCCAACACTGCATCTTGACCATGTGGTGGTTTGCATGTTGAATTTGTCAAGGGCTTAGCGTTCAGCCCTTTCCGCAGACAACCAGGCAGGCCAGAGGGGCAACAAATGTGGATCCAGACGTGCACCACACCCCCCTCGGCGACACGTA
>NW_008580170.1:165792-191332 GCF_000520115.1 Aphanomyces invadans
GTTGCGGCTCGGAGGGGTGGCTTCTGTTGCCAGCAGAATTGGCGGAGGAATGTCGTTGCTGTACCAGGAGATGTAACACTTTCATACAGGTGCAAACTCGTGTTGCTATCAAAGTCGCCGCCCCCTCTGTGCGACGGGTGTGCCCCCCTCACAACTCGTGGAATTCCGCCATCAATACAGCCCACGCACGGATAAACGCAATACATATCTACCTATAACAATACTATATGCCGTCCCGTCGTTGTCGGCTGCTGCACATGGTCATCAGTAACAAAACGAATTGTCTTCTGGATGAGAATGGCCGATGGAGTTGACTTGGTGCGACTGGGTCGGCCATTAGGACGAATGGGCAGTCTCTTGGGCGGATGGCGTCGGTTGACGATGGAAAATATCCTGGCTTGGATGGAAGCGCCATGTCCACCCCGGGTGGGACGAAGGGAGATGATCTCCCAACCAACAAGGCACTATCCACCGTTTGACGTGGTTGAGTGCGATGCAATTAGTGCGCGGGTTTGGCATTTCCTGCGCATCAAAGAGGACACGATGCATGCATGACGCTGTCCCGTTGTTCCGACCATACCATGACGACGTTTCTACACCTCAACGACGTTTGCGCGGCATGTTTTGACGAGTTGCACCGGTTTTCGTCGTGGCGACGTCAAATATCTTTTTGGCACAACATGCACACACGTGGTCTTTCAAATACTTGGCGATTTTGTCGTGGTGGCTCGCCAGTGCCGACTCGATCGCTCGAGCCACGCACGTTTTGGGCGGCTTTTTCGGAAGCAGATAGTCCAACACGTCGAAGTGCCCGTTCTTGGCAGCTCCAACCAACGCGTGGGGTGAGTACGCCACGAGTTGGTGGTCCATCAAGTACTGCACGACAGTTGCATGGCCGTTCGTGGCTGCCGCATTGACTGCTTGCACGGGCCACTTGCCGTGTTTCCAATGCTCGTGCAGCCATTTCACCATGCGAACTTCCCCACGACTTGCATATACCTTCAATGTCTCGGACGTCCCACCTTCAGGTCGATGTAGGACCAAAAACTGCACAATGTCGGCAAACCCGTTGGCCGCTGCATGATCCACGGCGTCTTTGGTGCAACCTTCATGGCGATTGCTGTGCAGGAATTTCACCACATCGATATGTCCATGGCTCGCTGCCGCGTCCATAGCGGCAGGAGTGCACCCTTCAGTTCGACGGGCATGCAAAAACTCCACCAGATCAAGGTTTCCTTGGCTTGCGGCGTGGTCCATCGCAAGTGTCGTCGCCGGCATGGACGGCAAATGCTCGGTCAAGAACTTCACGACCGGCGAGTGCCCTCCCATAGCGGCAAGATCCAACGCATCAGGGCTTGTCGTGATCCCGCCGACCGTACAAATGTATTTCACAACGTCGACGTGGCCATGTTTGGCGGCAAAAGCCAGCGCTCGCTCGCTAAAGTTGGCGAGGGGGATTTGGTGGTCTTGTTGGACCGAGCGGGGCTTCTTCTTCTTCTTGGGCTGGTCGCTGTCGATGGAGGGTCGCCCATAACCCGTGTGGAGAATCTGGATAAACGCCAAGTGGCCGCCGCGGGAAGCGATTTCCATCGGGGACACGTACTCTGCAAGCACATGGTTGGTGTAGCCGACGATAGACAAGAATCGGAGAATATTGACATGGCCGTGACATGCAGAAACGTGGATCAACGTGTTCACGAGGGGAAATCCGTTTGGAACGTGCATGTTGTACAGGAGCTGCAGCAGGGCGACGTCGCCAACGTACGCGGCATGCTGTTCCAGGACATGGCCAAAGGGAGGGTGCTTTTGAATCACCTCGTGGATGTGCAATGAGTTCGCCCGATTGCGCTCAATCCAGGCCGCAATGTGGTCGCGACGTTGGTCCATCACGTCCGCCAAATCGTCGAGGTGGACATGTCCATGCCGCAGTGGTCCGCGCTTCTCTTTGCAGTTAATTGCGAACATGGGATACCATTGCTCGATGCCGCGTAGGAAATACGACTTGCCGTCCTGAAAGGCAAACACCAACGACGATAACATTCGCATCTCGAACACTCTCCACGCACTCGACATGCCTGACTAGGATGGCAGCAGTTACACGCTTGTGGTTCTTGCCACGATTGACAGTGAATAAATTCCATCACAAACATTGCAGTGATCCACTTCCCAGCATGAATACCGATCAACACCCCAAGGCCTTCGACAAACTGCAGCATCATCCAGACATCTCTTGGCTCATCCCAAACGCGAGCAGCTTCAGCTTACATGCGACGAAAAGTCTGCATTCTTGTTATTGTTATATACTTCTCTACTTAATTATCAAGTCAGCTTGGCCGAGTGGTTAAGGCGTTAGCCTGCTAAGTTAATGGGGCAACCCGCGTGAGTTCGAATCTCACAGCTGACGAAATTTTTTGCCACCAAGGGTGTTTCATATATACGAAGTATTTCGCCTCATCCCCGACGAAAATGGAGAGGGGATGCTAATCGACGTAGTTCTTGCTAAACTATATACTTTGTGGTCCATTTTGCCACTGACTGACGGAAAGTGTATCTGGGCGTCGTACGGAGGCCTCTGGACCTCTTCGTCGTACCTGAACGGGATAGAGTAACCGAACCGAGCACCCGGCGGAAGTTTCATCAGTTACACTACTTTTTCCGTGACACAAGCCGCGTTTGTAGTCCGTCCCTGGTTTGAATCGAAGTCTGTGGCAGGGACAGCGATGGCGAATGTAGCGCTCGTTGAACCTGGCCTGTGTTCGTCGGAAATGACTGCCATCACCATTCCATCCGTGTCGCGAGAATTGCCCGAGTGCCCCTCGCCCCATCGACGGCATGTGGTGATGCCCCCGCGATGGATGCTCAATCCTGAATCGAGCTTCAAGATCAAATGGGACGTCGTGTTGGCGCTATGCGTGTTTTACACGTCTTGTGTGGTCCCCGTGCGCATCAGTTTTGGCATCGACGCGACTGGGTTCTTTTACGTGTTTGAATGCGGCCTCGATTTTTGCTTCTTCGTCGACATCCTGTTTAGTTTTCGCACGGGCCTCGTCGACCCCACGACTGGGCACGTACGTCGGTCTCATCTGCATCGGCTTGGCAAACGCGGGTGTCTCGTTAGGTGTATTACAACCAGCGACAGATCGTGCAGACGTACTTGCGCGGTTGGTTTGCCATCGATTTGGTGTCGACGGTGCCACTGGAGTTTATGGCCAAACACCTGTACCCTGACGTCGCGTCCAATACGCTGCAATCAGCAAAGATCTTGCGTGGCCTCAAGCTCATTCGGCTCTTGAAGCTCGTGCGCATTCGAAAGATCGGGCAAATGATCTCCAAGCTCGAAGGAGAGGTCTGGCCTCTCTAGCTTATATGCCATGATCTACGTCATTATACCACGCTTGCAGGTGTTTGCCAACCAAAGCGTGCTCGCCCTTGTCAAGATTCTTCTTTTCATGCTGTTCCTCGCGCACTTGGTTGCGTGCGTGTGGTTTTACGTGGCGCAACTTAGCCCGTACGTGGCCATCTAAACCAGCAAGGGCAACCATACCCGTCGCACGTCAGTCTCGACTTGATCGAGTAGGTACTCGTGGTCCAAGTCGATGGGATTCATGGCCAACGACCACGCGAACGTGGTGTCGTTGCAGTACTTGTCGTCGCTCTACTGGGCCATCGTCACGATGGTGCGCCGCAACTCTGTGTCAAAGCAGACTCATCGTGACTACTGTGTAGACGACGGTCGGGTACGGTGACATCACACCAAAGACCAAGACCGAATTGATCATTGCCATGTTCGTCATGATTATTGGCGTGTCCATGTTTGGTTATGTTATCGGCAACATAACGTCGCTCGTCGACAACATCAACGCGGCCGGCCGCATGCAGTCGCAGCATATCACGACGCTCAAGGAGTACGTTATCGTGCGGAACCTGCCCAAGCACTTGGGTACGTCGCCTTTCCATACCCCCCTCTCGCCGCCGTTGATGGCGTGTGCCGCGGCAGGAAAGCGTGTGCTCGACCACTTTGAGTATTATTACCGGCATCGCTCCGTGTTTGATGAAGACGCGATCCTCAAAAACCTTCCGACCGGCATGCGAAACGACGTTGTGCGTGGCCACCATTGCTTGTACCTATGGAGGAAAGGGTTGACGTCCTCGACGTGCTGTGGTAGGTGCACCACGTGCTTCAAAAGACGATCGCGCGCATCGACTTGCTCTCGTCTGGCCATCACGAAGGACTCGTCAGCGATCTCGCGGTCGCAATGCAGCCGTTTTTTTGCGTACAAGACGACGAAGTATACGCCGAGCAAGACATCGCGGTGCACGTGTTCTTCCTTCTCAAAGGTATGGCTGACTTCAACAGTGTACCCAGCCGAGTGCAAACCTCCCATGGACTTCATGGTCGTTGGCTGACCAGGAACGGTGCGACTTGTCAACACCAAGTGGAAGCCAAAGCCTGGCGTTTCCAGGTCTATCGTGACGATCGAGGAAGGCGGGCATTTTGGCCAGGTCTGGATGATGCCGCTCGTGGACTATTCCATAATGGCTGCTTTTGGTGGGAGGCTATAGGTGGAGCTGTTTCATCCAAGGTACTCTCGAGGCATGCGACTGGCGTCGGCCGTTGCGAAAACATACTGTCAACTTACGATGCTGTCCCGGCCGTCCATCGAATCGATCGGTATTGTGTTGCGCGATGGTTGCCATGTTGAATCGAGTCCTGTGTAGGCAAGACGTGGCCCGAGCTCATCGCTCGGTTTGTCGTTGAAGCGACTGTACAAGCCAAGCTGATGGAACCGATCCTGAGCGCCGCCGCGGACAAATCGTTTGAGGTGCATTCTGACCTGAAACCATCCCCGGCCGCCGCAAGGGTACATGTACTTCCCACATGAAACATGGCAGCCCAGGCCACCCACGTTTCCTTCCTCCATTTAGTCCATCACGCTGCCGCCGATGGCCTTATCCCCCGCTGATGAGATCCTTCCCGCCGGTGCCACCTCTAGCAATTCGGACGGCCAACAACAGCTCGTGAAGGATGCCAACACTTGCATCGCATTCAGCACGGTGGCTCCGCTCTCCGCCCCAGTCGAAAAGCCCTGCCGAGGCACTGCTCAAGGAAACGATTCCCACGTTCCTGTCGTCGCAGGCTCACACCGCCTGCACTTGCCAGAGAAGAAGGTTCGCCCACTGCGTTCATTCCACCATCGGCACGAAGGCAGGGTACCGACAACGAGTTCGAGTAGGTGGCGCATTTCCACTGGATGCTGCACCCCCACGACATTTTTGTCGTGAATTGGCAAATGACAGTCGCCACGGCGATCGTGTACTCGTCGTTCATGGTGCCGTACCGCATCGCGTTCGAAGCAGAGCCGGTCGCGGAAGGCCGGTACCTCGACACGTTTGTCGACGTCCTCTTTGGCCTGGACATTGCAATCATGTTTCGTCTGGCATACCACAATGCAGACCGGCAGCTCGTCTGCAACGCAGGGACGATTGCGAAAAAGTACATCAAGGGGTGGTTCGTCATCGATTTGTTCTCGACGCTGCCGTTCGACACGATTGGGGCCATGTTTGTCGCACCCGGCAGCGCCGCCCAAGTCGCCGAGAGCACAAAGTACCTGCGCATGTTTCGTGTCGCGCGCTTATTCAAGCTCGTTCGGCTGCTCAAGATCGGCAAAGTGTTCAAGCGCATTCGCGACTCGATCCAGGTGCCGAAACCACGGGACGAACATGTTGGACGTCATCGCTGTCGCTGTGTGTGTAGTTGAGCCCGTCGACGGAGCGGCTTCTCAAACTCGTCACAATCATGATTTGCTTTGGCCACTGGTGCGCGTGCATCTTCCACTGGATCATGTTGTTTGAGGAAGAAAGCGGGTACGTTGGCCTCTTCATGGGTTTGCAAAACGGGAGGAGCCGGGAGTTGAGCCCCCTCTTACGCGGATGTGACCATACCTGGGTGTCTATCCTGTCTTGGGTGTCGCTATCTTTTGTGGAGGCGAGGCCTCGGCAGCCTTGAATTTGGAGCTGAACAGCCGACCTTGAAGCGTCTTGTACAGTGATGTCATGCAGCGTCTGTGTTTGGTTGCAGGGGCCACACGTGGTGCACCGACTACTTCTTTCCGTACGACGACGATCCGGGGGCTTGTTCTGACCGCGTGCCCAACGAAGATCGCTACGTCGTGGCCATTTACTGGGCGTTCACCACCATGACCACCGTCGGCTACGGCGACCTCCACCCGTCCAAGTTTTCCGTCCCCGAGCTCAGCTTCGCCGTCGTCTGCTTGATTGTCAACTCGACCGTGTTTGCCTACGTCGTCAGTGGCATTATTGGCGTCATTTCCAACCACAACCCAAGCGAACGAGAGTACCGCACTCAAATGAATGAAATGAAAGTGCGTGGCAGCCTAGAACTTGTCGACTTGGTCTCCGACGGTGAATCAATATCCGTTCGCCGTGATCTAGGACTACGTGCGCGACACAGCGATGAGCGTCCGGCTTAGCAGCAACGTCAAGCGGCACTACGACTTTTTGCTCAGCACGACGTGCTTGTTCCCGGAAGAGCAGGTGCGGGTGCTACGTCGTCCTTCATAGTCACCGATGCCGCCACCCGTCGATAGATCTTCAACCAACTGCGACCGAGCCTCCGCTTCGACGTCGCCAGGCTGGTCGCAAGCAACACGATCATGACCATCAACATCATTGCGACGATGGAGAAGAAGTACAAGGGTGCGATCGCGCCGCGCCGTCGTGGACTGATGCGTTGTGTGGCGCGGTAGGGTTTGTCAGCTACGCGCTGTTTCTGCTGCGACCGCAGTTTATCCTGCGCAGCGAGCGCGTGTGTCGGAGCGGGAGTCCTGGCACGGAGATGTTTTTCCTCGTCGAGGGCGAGTGCGAGCAAATGGACCAAGACAACCACAACGTCCGCGTGTTGGGGTACTGGATGACGTGTGGAGCGTCCCGACTGACCGCTAATGACGAGTTGCGACGGTGTAGGGAAGGCACGTTGTTTGAAGCGTATGCGTTGCTGGCTCCGCCAGAAGAGCACTATCGCATGCAGAGCACGGTGACCGCCCTCACGCCAACCTGTCAACTGTATTCGCTGTCTGTGCAAGAATTCGAGTACGTTCGAGCGTCCGATCTTGTAGCTCAAGTGACACGTGTGCTTGCAAATAGATCGATCGCGGACCTCTCGCCCGCCATCTCGGTCAACTTGGGCTACGAGTTGGCGATGTCCGTGAAGAAGGACGACTTCTTGCGATTATCTGCAGATCAGGTGCAAAAAACCGTCCTTCCAGTGCTGCACTTGCTGAACCTTCTTTGAAACTATAGCTCGCGCTGGTCACGCAAGCTATCGAGCGATTTTCTCCCCAAGACAAAATGGCACAGGCGGAGAACGTGGATGCCGTTCGGGCAGTTGCACCGCTTGGTGAAAAGGTTGACGACACATGCGTGGTTTCATCGGATTTCGCAAAGGCCGATGCTATTCAATCCCCGGAATGCCTCGCATAACAAAGGAAAGGCCCTCGCCTGCATCACCCCCGACACTCCACTCACCAGCGCAGCGTCCAACCCTCGAACATCCAAAATGAATGTGTATAGATAGAGCCATCCACAGCAACGTAGCCACCACCAAGATCGATAATTTGCTCAACTTTCCAGCTCCGATGAATTTGCAATCATTTTTCGATTGGATATTAATGGACAATTTAAACTATTCGAGCGTTTGGATTGGCTAAGCCCATTTTGAATGAATATGAATTGAATCGTCTATTACACCGTTGACGACATTCCACAGCAGACGAGCTGTCCTCACGAGGCGCCAGTAGCGAGCCCGAGCGTATGCTTTGTTTTGGACATGACACCTTTCATAGCCTCTTTGACGTTCTCTGGTAGGACGCTGCCCTTGACAATGCGAAGCTTAGCCATGACGACCTTGGCCATGTTGGTGAGGGGTCCGTAGTTGAGATTCTCTGGTTGCAGCGTCTTCTGTCGCTCGATCGCGCCCAACACCACAGCTTCCTATGATGAATGGCAAATGTATGCCCGTAAAATAGCATTCACGCTGTCGAGGAGCGCGGGGCTACCTGCTCGTCGTTCAGGGTTAAAAAGTCATCTTGCAGGATCGATTTCGCCAACTCGTAGCCCAAGTTGACCGAGATGGCGGGCGAGAGGTCCGCGATCGATCTATTTGCAAGCACACGTCTCACTTGAGCTACAAGATCGGACGCTCGAACGTACTCGAATTCTTGCACAGACAGCGAATACAGTTGACAGGTTGGCGTGAGGGCGGTCACCGTGCTCTGCATGCGATAGTGCTCTTCTGGCGGAGCCAGCAACGCATACGCTTCAAACAACGTGCCTTCCCTACACCGTCGCAACTCGTCATTAGCGGTCAGTCGGGACGCTCCACACGTCATCCAGTACCCCAACACGCGGACGTTGTGGTTGTCTTGGTCCATTTGCTCGCACTCGCCCTCGACGAGGAAAAACATCTCCGTGCCAGGACTCCCGCTCCGACACACGCGCTCGCTGCGCAGGATAAACTGCGGTCGCAGCAGAAACAGCGCGTAGCTGACAAACCCTACCGCGCCACACAACGCATCAGTCCACGACGGCGCGGCGCGATCGCACCCTTGTACTTCTTCTCCATCGTCGCAATGATGTTGATGGTCATGATCGTGTTGCTTGCGACCAGCCTGGCGACGTCGAAGCGGAGGCTCGGTCGCAGTTGGTTGAAGATCTATCGACGGGTGGCGGCATCGGTGACTATGAAGGACGACGTAGCACCCGCACCTGCTCTTCCGGGAACAAGCACGTCGTGCTGAGCAAAAAGTCATAATGACACTTCACCATGTTACTGAGGCGGACACTCATCGCTGTGTCGCGCACGTAGTCCTAGATGCAGCTCAAGTTTAAGTTTAGTGCATGGACGGTTGCTCGAGACAAGCCCGAAACCAACGCACCTTCATGTCATTCATGCGGGCGCGGTATTCGCGGTCACTCGGATTGTAATTGTAAATGACGTCGATGATGCCGCTGACAACATACGCGTACACGGTCGAGTTGAGCAAGAGGCAAATGATGGCAAACGTGAGTTCCGCGACCGAGTAGCGGAATGGCTTGATGTCGCCGTAGCCGACCGTCGTCATGGTCGTGAACGCCCAGTAGATGGCGGCCACGTAGCGATCTTCGGACGGGACCCGGAACGAGCACGCGCCAGGATCTTCGTCGTACGGGAAGAAGTAGTCGGTGCACCATGTTCGTAGTCTACGCCGCGTGAAGCCCGTACACGTCATGGCGACTGCAGGCGTCGTACCCGATTTCTTCTTCAAACAACATGATCCAGTGAAAGATGCACGCGCACCAGTGGCCAAAGCACACCATGATCATGATGAGCTTGAGAAGCCGCTCCGTGGACGGGCTCAGCTAATGCGCTCGCCATGTCAAGCATCGCCACCAAGCGCGCGCACCTGGATGGAATCTCGCACGCGTTTAAACACCTTGCCCAGCTTGAGCAACCGCACGAGCTTGAACAGACGCGCCACGCGGAACACTCGGAGAAGTTTGGTCGACTTGAGCAGCTTGGACGATGCCGTTGTAAAGTACCCCACGATCGTGTCGACGGGCATCGTGGACAACACGTCGACAAAGAACCACCCTTTCAAGTACGACGTAGCGATCGTGACGCCGTCCGAGATCAGGATGCGGTCCGAGTTGTGGAATGCCAGGCGAAACGTGAGCAGGATGTCCAGGCCAAACACGATGTCAAAGATCATGTCGAGCGAAAACACGTCGTCCGGCGGGTCCGAGTCGAATCCGATGCGGAACGGTACCATGAACGTCGAGTAGATGATGGCGGTCCCAACCGCCACCTGCCAGTTCGCAATGAACGAGTCCTGCGGATGAAAGACGTACGCGTTGTGCGCCACCTACACCACGACAAAGTCATTTCTGCCGAACCAGCCAGGTCCACCACGAAGTCAATCTGGCCACGGCCAGCAATCGTGGGGCAATGTGCTTCAACTTGCTGCAAGATAGACCGTACCCGTTTTTCATTCAAAATGGGGCGCGTCGACGAAGCCGGCACGTGCGTCGCACTCGAGCGCCGAGTTTCAAGCAGCGTCCGTTGCGTCGTTTGCGGATCGTGTTCCGAGTGGTTTGGGTTTTGGTGCTGCTCGTCGGGTTCACCTTCTTCGCTCGACGACGAGTCGTCGGCGGGCTTGGCACCCTTGCGCATGGACGCCGCAACGACGTGGTGGTGGTGCCACACATGGGCCGCTTCAAGCGCTTTCTGCGCATCAACACATTGTGAGTCGTACGACTGACGGCCACCGACCTTTTTCCCCGGCGATTGGACGGCCGACCTTCCGTGCTCGTTGGTCGTGGACGGCGGCGGGTCGGGGCTATAGTTGTCCAACGAGCCGCGCTTGCTCATCCGCTTTACTTTGGCGATGGCATTCAGGCGAAAGTGGTCGAGGATCTCGGGCCACGTATGTCCTGCAAACACACATCGCAATCGTCCCGATTCTGTTTCAAGACGATGGCACACGTACCGATGTTTTCAATGACTTGGCGCGACAGGAACGTGAGTTGGCAGTACGATTTTGCCACTGCGCACGACAGCCGCACGCCTTGACCGTACACTTGGTGGTAAATCTCAACCTCCGGCGAGATGAGTCATCATCTTGCCCATGCCGACGTACCTCGCCAAAATGTTTGCCAGAGGTGAGCGTCAGGAGGGTCGTGTCGGCGAGCTGGTTTGGGTACGACTTGACGAGCGATACTTCGCCTGCGTGGCCGCCACCAACTCGTGAGGTTTGTCGTCGCCACGGCGCCGCGGGGTACCTTTTGTAAGGAAGAACACGTGGACAGCGATTTCATTTTGCAAGTAGACAGCTTCGTCTTTGATGCAAAAGAACGGATTCATGGCCACGGCCAAGTCGCTGACAAGGCCCTCATGAAACTCGGCAAGGAAATCGATGCGCGAAATGAACTTGCTCAAGACGTGGTGCACCTACGAATGACACGGGGTTCGAAGGTCGTTCAAAGTTGTGTTGTCGACGTACGACTTCGTTCCGCATGACGGTCGGCAAGTTGTTCAAGATGGCTTCTTCGTCAAACACAGACCGGTGCCGGTAAAAGTACTCGAAATGGTCCATCATGCGCTTGGCTACCCGATGAGGTCAAGACATCATGTCGCGTTGTCCTGCCAACGCACTGGTTGCCTTTGGTAAGTTGCGCACCATCGCGTACTCCTTGAGACTCGTGAGGCGTTCGGACTGCATGCGCCCAGACGCGTTGATGTTGTCGACGAGTGCTGTGATGTTTCCAATCACATAGCCAAACATGGACACACCAATCACCATGACAAACATGGCCAGGATGAGCTCCGTCTTGGTCTTGGGGATGATGTCGCCGTATCCGATCGTCGTCTGCGCGGGTTGAGCATCAGTCACGTGGGGCGCTGTCAACCATCCCATTGAATCTCACCATCGTCACAATTGCCCAGTACAGCGACGACAGGTACTGCAGCGTGAGCATGTGGTTGTGATCGTTCGACATGTAACCGGTCGCCATGGCCCACGAATACCTACCCGCAACCCACAGGGAGTCAGGTACCAGGCACGTAAGCGCAGAGCCGTACGTTCCAGCTTGGGCGACGTAAAACCACACGCACGCCATCAAATGCGCGAGAAAGAGGAGGAAGAGCAGAATCTTGACCAAGGACAGCACACTTTGGTTGGCAAACACCTGTGCGACATCGTGTGAGAGGTTGCCATCATGGCATGAAACCGCATGCAGGCAGGCAATGCGCAGCACTCCACGTCCGGGCTGCTGCACACATTCGAGACGTGTGTACAGGCATGGACGATATCCGACGGTGAACGTACTTCCTCTTCAAATTTGGAAATCATGTTGCCGATTTTACGGATCCGCACCAACTTGAGCAGCCGCACGAGCTTGAGCCCTCGAAATATCTTGGCGGTTTGGAGGGCATTCGTGGGGGTATCGGGGTATATAAGCTTCACGATGCTCTCGAGCGGCATCGTCGACGCGAAATCGACGAGGAACCACCCACGCAGGTACGACTGCGCAATTTGCGTCTTGTTGTAGTACACCTATTGCGGCGCACCCACGATCGTGAGTCGTCAAGTGACTTGTCCAGAAGACGTACGAGCCCGGTCGTCGGGTTAACAATCCCAGTGCGAAAGCTGAACGTGATGTCGACGAAGAACAAGACGTCGATGAGTATCTCCAGCGCAAAGATAAAGCCACTGGCCTCCAGACTAAAGCTGATGCGGACTGGAACGACGCAAGTTGTGTACAGCACACACAGCGCGAGGCCCAAGTCCCACTTGATTTTCGTGTCGGAGTCCGGGTCAAACATGAGGGGCGGCGTCAGCGACCGCCGGTACCGAACGTTGTGCTTGGGTGGTACAAGCACGGAAATGTTCTCGCGCACTTTGGCCCATAGTTGTTTGCCGCGGGGGTTTACCATCGACTGCCGCACGAGCTCATCTGGTGTTGCTGACCCCGCGACGCCATACTTCTTCTGCAGCGCATGGAGGAGAAGCTTGGTGGCTTTTTCCTGCGGGGTCGTTGCGGGCACCTCTGACGGGGTGTTTCCGTGGCTGGTTGGTATCTCCAGCGGCGTTTGCATCACCGGTTCGACGCTGGCTGCCTCCTCGATGTCAAGAAGGGTCGCTCGATGGATTGACCAATCACACGTGGTTATTCGAAAGGTCACAAGCCAATCACAGCCCATCCATTGCGATCTGGATCGTATGAAAGGTCGCCATGACTGAACCAGTGGCATGGACAGTGTTCAAGTCCCGCTAGTTAAAAAGTATTGTACGGCACATGGTGCTTGCAAAAAATCTCATCGCGAACTGCACCAGCTTGCCTTGCACGACAACTCGTTCTCGCAACGGCTTCTGCGGCGGCGTCGTCCACAATCGTACTCAACACGAGAACCGAAGCTGTGGTGTATTGGACGGAATGGGTACCGTCACTCTATCTGTACTTACAGACACCCGCTTCACCGCGGCCGGTCCTTCCAAGCCATGCACTTGTGACCCGAGTTTCGAAAGCGTCCAAGTCCTCGAGTTCGTGTTCGAAAAGCACATTTGTGCTTGGACGCACACTCCTTGCGACATCACTCTGCACTACTTGTAGCCATGAACCATGGCAGCCTTTACCTTGCGCCATTTCGTTACAGTCGCGTTGAGGGCCTCCCATGAGTCCTTGAGCGGCCGTGCTGCCATGGGCTCCAGGATTCCATATAATTGCACACTTATGAAATGCCGTCGATCGTTCCGGATACCATGTTTTTCCGGATGTAAGATCGTAACTGCAATTTATCAGCGCGGACCCGACACCCATGTCGACGGACGGATGGAGTTCTGGCCACAACGACGACGCGCATCCGAGCGGTAGGCGGGTCAACGTGATGCTTTCCACGCGGACGTTGACTTAATACGCTGCGGCATGTAGAGCTCGAGGGCATGTCAGATGATGATGGCGAGGCAGGCGTTGAATGCGGCAGCAGTGCTGCCGAAGACGAGGATGGCAGTAGTGTGCCGGACGTGTTTGAGGAGTTTCACAGCAAAGTACAGCGTCTCTTGCGGCGCGATACACCACTGATGTCTGGTGTAGTCCTCACAGCGCATCAACGTGTTGCTGCGTCAGACTGACGACAAGGTGAGGCCATTATGTAATCGCACGATTCATCGACACTCGAAAGGTGTACCACATGTACATGATGGAAGCGAGAACTCGCTCCGACCGAGATTGCTTTGAACAGTGGGCTTCCGCGGCGTGCTACCTTCGCGTCCAAGGGTACAACGGTACGCGCCCGATGTGGACAGGCACTTCGCTCCATCATGGACATAAATTCGCAACCAGGGCTTGATGGGTCAGGTGTACGAGCCCCAACTCCTCTTCCTGCCTGCGTTGCCCCTCTCGCCAGGTCATCTGCGCGGAATTCCGCTACGCCGTTCGATGGTGATAACCAGATCATGGTACACGTTCGGTTTTGACAGTGTGTTAGAGCTCCACTGGCGCTCCTCATGTCTTCAAATCCGCGGACATCCCATTCCGAGCCGTCCGACCCTCGGCGCAGACCATGGTGCTTCACTCCATTCGCTTAGTGACGAAGAAGTCTTTGCCAGGTTCGATGGGACGACTACCTGGCCTCTGCGCCGTTCGATTGCCCCTCTCTTCGTTCGATTTTGAAGTGTCCATTAGTCACGGCATACTGGACGAGATGATTTATAAACATGTACAAGCCCCTCCGCATCAAGTTCGCGATCACAATTCACCGCCGCTTTCTCCAAGAGGTTCCCCGGCCATCGCGTTCGACGAGGATGCGATCGACTCGGTACTGTGGTGGCCATTTTCTCCGATTTCTTGTGCTCCATGGAAGACTCCACTTGCAGACGTGCTGTGGCTTTGACCGGCCATTCGTGCGATATGCTCATACCTATGTCACTCGTGGGCAGGTCGCGCCGAAATTCTGTTTGGTTCAGCAAGTTTACGACGCTGTCCTCGAACGCCTGTGGATGCATGTGACCTGCCAAGTGCGTGACTCCACTCCACTTCTCCTTTGCCGTGCAATGGCATGACCTTTTCACGATGGTAGTTTCAACCGCTCCTGCGCCATGTTTTGCGGCCGCTGTCCGCGCCTCCGCACTCGCTGCCAAGCCGCATGCCCCTCACCAAACCAATCGACACTGTCGCAGCCGCGCCAAGAGATCCAGGATCCCCACCTGTCGTCACATCATCGGCGCGGCTCAAGTTAGTGCTGCCACGTCAACGAAACCTGTGAGTCGTGTGGAGATGGACCATCGCGAGCCCGTCGATCGGTGACGTGGCTGCCGGGCTTGTAGAATCAACCAATATGTACCCGTTTTGGCGTCCCGCGATATTCACCGCGGCGTCAAAAGTGTCGCCATGCGGCCACGGCGGTACGAAAGAGCTACCATCAACGTCAAGTCGGTGTTTCGACTTGGATCTCTTGCTTTGCACAGACAATTACGTCTCTCATTCTGGTGAGTGTAGACACAAAGACCAGTCGCTTCTTTCCCCACTCCGACCTGCCGCCGCCACCACCTCCTCGACGTATTCGGCCGCACGCCAACGTATAACTCCATCATCGGCCATCACACCGCCGCCGCCGACTGTGACCTTGCCCAAGCTGCGCGGCGCCACTGGAGCCACACCGCGGCACACAGCCGCCACGACCAAATATGGCAGCTCACAAGGACTTGGTCGAGCAATTTAACACTCTCAAGCACGTGGATTGAAAAAAGTTGTACTTTTGGAAGTCCTTGCCTGATCTTCGCGTACTCGGGGGTTGTCTTCGCTGGCGTCATGGTTACGAGAGCCGCCAAAAGCACGACAAAATCCTTTGACTGTGCGCTGTAGAGGCGCTTGACACCGAGGCACTGCAAGGACATGACGTGTCGCCAGCATACCGCGGCAAAAAGGCGGGCATCAAACACCTTCATGCGTCCGACGTCGCTCTCGGTATCGTCCACGATGAATGCTGCTAGAAAAGGACCATGGTAACAAGACAAACCGTCGTCGTCACAGCAAAGTAGACGTGACGTGGTTTCGCCATCGAAAGCAATGCGGTGCAGGCGGCTTTGGGACATATCCGAGCCAGCGCGAGTGGTGAATGACTCGATGTCGTCTTGAATGCTTCCATGGTGATCATGTCAAGTTCTTCAGTTCATGTACAGCAGTCGACAAGCATTGCCTTCTTTGGCCAGCCTGCCCTCCCAATGTTGACACGGCTTCGAACACACATCTAGCCAGCCGTGGCAGAGCCATTTCTGCCACAAGTTCATGCGATATTTGGTGTACCAGGCATATCTTCGTGTGAAGTACTACCCGCAGCGCTTCCACGAGTGGCTTTGTGCAGGCTCAAGACCAAGCGTTTGCGTCGTGATAGTTGCGATGGGCATGGCCACGTCCCGTTCGTTCGGGAACTCGCTAGGGCCGGCAGGACTCGAGTCGTTTCGACTTGCCCATCCACCATCCCGACTGGCCACTGAGTGAAGTGTGCACTGACCAGAGTCAGTGTGTTCGCAGCATCTCACCCGCCGTCGCCGAAAGACGGCTGAACCCCTCGGCCATTGCGTTCGAAATGCGGTTGTCCACGATGACTAAAACGAACCTTCCATATCCTTTTGCACGTGGGGTCGCGCCAAGGAGCCACCGAAAAAGGATTTTCTTGGAAGTTGCGGGCGGCGTCAAGTGCCGTCGGCGACACTTCGGATTCAACTCGGTGCGTGGCGAACTGGCGACCATGTCCAAGCTGCCGCCAACTTACTTCTTGTGCCCGACGCTGTCGACCGACGAGATGGTCCACCTGCGGACGCTAGCGATCGAGACCGCCATGCGCATCGTACGACAGGATCGTTGTTGGCTCGGTGTCTCTGACGCCATGACGTGTAGGTGCACCAGGTCGAAATGGACCCCGAGGCAACGTCGACAGCGTGGAGCTTGCACAAAGTGCTTGCAGGCGGCGCGATTCGCATCTACAAGGGCACGGCCATCAACGAAGATGGCCACACGGCTGACACGCGGGCCAAGACTCAGTATTGCGGCCACATGACCGTTGAAGCTTCGCTCGATGAAGCCATCGAGGTTTTTCGCACAGATACCCCGCGTCGCGACGCCCACCACCGCCGCCGATTTGGGCCCAACCACTTGGCCAATACCACCCAGGACAAGATCACGTTGTACAGTGCCCTGGAGCCGACCGCGGCTGGCGAGTACGCCGCCATCACATGGCAAGCGTATGCGGCGGTGCCGCGAGTCTTGCGCCGCATCCTGCCGCCACGTGACGAGTGCGTTCTGGAGGTGCGTCTGCTGGAATCCCGACGTCGTTGAACCTATTCATCCATGCTATTTAGGTGTGGCATGCATTCGACTGGCCAAAGCGCAGCACGCTCCGCGGTCGAGCGAGTCGCGGCCATCGGCGCGGGTGGGTCCAAGCGCAGCAGTCCGTGAAGCTAGCTTCCTGCCCGGACTTGCAGGACACACTGGGGTTTGTTCGCCAGCAAAATCATGGCAGCGGGATCGTCGCCGTCGAATCCGACGCACGACCCGGGTTTGTCGACGTGTACTGTCTCGACCACCGATCCATGCCGACGACGTTGAGCCATTGGACGCCTGACCTCCACACGTTGACAAATTGGGTCATGCGGCGGTTGGTGTCGGCAGGCCTCGCTGCTGAGTCGGTCCGCCACATGCAATCCCTTCGCGACCTCGGGTGGTGGGTCCAGGAAGGGCGGCTAAACGACGGCACCTCGTTTGGCACGACCGATGATGCCCAAGTGGTGCGCGCGGAGCATTGCCGCCACTGCCGGAAACGCTTTCGATGGCACAAGTGGAGTGTCAAGCGCCGGTGCGGTAAATGTAGCGCTATTGTGTGCCCGACCTGCTGCAAGCCATGCGCCATCTTGGACACAGTCGACGGTGGGGTAGCTTCGATCATGAAGGACCGACCAAAGGCAGTGCCGGTATGCATCGAGTGTTGCGAAGCAGCATTAAGTGCCTACAGGCAACGAGTTACGGCCGTTCCCAGCCGCCCGCCGCGGCGTCGGCAGAGGATTCCGTCCGCCCCTCCAAGCTGCTCGTCGTCTAGCCTCGACATTTGACTGTACTAGCAGTTGTTTATACTTGTGGCGACAGAAGCCTTCGTCTCCCTTGAGCCAGCGATCGATTCAACAGCAATCCCTCGCACGATGCAAACGTGCATGGCATCTCCAGCGTGGAGGGTCGGCACCTGCGGGAGAATTGTCTTGTCCTTGGGCGTCCACAAGCTCCTTCTAGCCAGCGACATCGAAGGCTATAGGCGGTTCCGATGTGGCGCCGTACGGCGCTAGCAAACCAGCTTTCAACACGAGCACGGGCGACACCACTCGTGAGTCTCTGAGCTCCGGAATGCCATCGAAGGCAAACACAATCTATCCCCCCCCGCATTGTACGCACCATCGTGTCGGGAAGATTGGTTTTTAAATACTTAAAGCGATGCCATGTACGCCGTGTAGAGCGTCCGGAGATGGTCGAACGTGAGGTTTCCGAGTTGGGTGCTGGACATGGCGGTCGAGTACATGCAAGTGGGGAGGTCGTTCTTGATGGCGTCGACGATGAGTTGGAACGTCGCTCGACACGATTCCGACTTGAAAAACGCGCCGAGTTGCGCAAGAGTCGGCGAGAACTCTGCACTGAGAAACACCTTGCTGTCCATCCCAGAGTCCTTCATGCACAACTGGTGCGCCGGGTTCGAGTACGTTGGGGCGAGGACTTTTTCCAACATGTTGGGTTTGCAGGGCGGGATGTCGCCATGCGCGATCGCAGCCACCAGGACGAGGACGACGAAGACGACGAGCGTCAGGCGGCGGGGGCGCGGCACCTGCCGCGACATGATGCCAACGTGGATGGACGAAGAATGCAGCTGGCACGGCTAGGTTAAGCCAACTCAGAATGGGAACAGCACGGAAAAATCCCAACGAATACCCCTGTCGAATGCATGCTGTGGCGGGAATGATCCTGCTGATAGCCCAATGGAATGGGGCAATTTCCCCTCCGAGCGTTTCACACAATCGTACAGCTTCTCCCATTGTCACATGCCGTAGTGGGCTCGACCAGTCGGTCGGCTGCGCGTCCCAATGAGCAGAACTCCGTCGTCGGCCCCCGAGAGACACCGCACGCACCGACTGCATCATCAGGTAAAGCTCAAATTCACATATACGCGATTCAAGCCCCACGTTTTCGGCCATGCTGCATGCACCAACCCACGCCACGTGAAAACTTATTCCAAGAAGATCGGACCATGGGGACTTGTGCACAAAGCAGATTCCACTGGCTTGCGGCCACGATCGGTCTGTTCCTGAATCGATGGACCACGTTGTTTTTCTTGCTCTGTGTGCTCTCCGCCGGGCCGGCGAAAGTCATTCGGATCGGCGGTCCACACCGACGTGAGCACGTGCAAGTCTTCGCTGGCTTTGGAATCGACCGAGGACGCGGCAACGGATGGCCTCGTCGGCACACTGATGGACCATGCAGCAGCTGCTGCGGCGACGGCTTCCACTACAGGGTCGGGCTGTTTCGAAGCGGTCTTCGGTGCAAGCGACACCGTAGCCGACGCTTTTTGCGTGGGCAGGAGAGTTCGGTGGTTGTGTGGTAAGAGAGGTACCATGTCCATCATCGACGGAATCATCGACATAGTGGCCATGTCCAGCGAGCTCGATCGATGCAGCATCGTGGCTTGGCGGCGGGAGGATTTGCCCGCCGTCGGACTGCCTCCCGCGTCATCTCGGTGTCTTTCCGCCGTGGAGTTGTCTACTATAGACATGGACGTCGGCGAGTGAACAACAAACTCGCCCCCTCTTCCCTGCGACAACGTGAGCCACACAGACGCGCGCGAGCCTTGCTGGGAGCTGCCACCACCATCGCCGTCTTCGCTGCTAGCACTGCTGTTCCTCCTGAATGTGGCATCTTGCTCGTCTAGAGCAACGTCGTCAGGGCGGTCATCTGTGTTGACCAAGGGATCTTTGCCGCCATGCTGGGCGTCCTCTTCCATGTACTGGAAGCGCTGTCCTTGGGGTGGCAGCGAACGCTGGCCGCCGCGTGCCGTGAACCGAGGCATGAGCTTCTTGGTAAAATCGGACGATGTCGTCCAGACGGAAGCCGAGGAAGCCGACGACACAACGGATTCATGCGAGTCCATGGCCACGTGGTTGTGTTGGTACGGGTCAGTGTAGACAGAATCGTCAAGCGGCGGGTAGAAGGTCTGCAGGGGGTCGTGGGTCGAGTGCATGGTGCCAGTTCGCGACGGTTGGTTTCGCCTCGATTCAGACGAAGCCGACGACGAGGACGCTGCGGGGTCGAACCGGTTCGGTCGAAACGTGTGGCTGTCGTGGGTCGGTGCGTGACTGCGGGGGTGGCTCGTGTAGCTGTACGGATTGCTGGCATGGCTGCGCGTCGTCATCGATGACGTGGCATCCGTTCCAACGTCCGAGATTGGGTTTCTCTGGGCACATCGAATGCACGCCTGGATGACAGCATGGACGGTGCCATTGTGTAGCTTGACGTTCCAATTCGAGTTGCATCCGCTGCACAGCACTTCGCCGCACTTCATGCAATTCGACCGCTTGCTCCACGGGTTGAATCGCTTGCGACACAGAAAGCAGTGGCGGCGTCGCGTCAGCGGCACAAACTCGGCGGGCGACAGCAAATATCCGCGACTGAGGCGGTCTTCGCGGAGGTACAGCTCAATGTCGAGGATGCTCCTGCACCGCTTCTTCATGCCCATCTCAATCAACCACTCGGGGGGATTTCCCTTGACGTCAAAGTGGTTCAAAAACGAAATTTGAAGGTACCCCGGTCGATCCAGCGACTCGAGCACGACGTGGCCAACACCATATTGCGTCGACCGGACAAGTCCCAACGTCGATTGCATGTCGGGGCAGCATACGAGATCCACGGAGCGCAAGCCGCGGACCCACGCCCGCCGATCTGTTGTCCACTGGAATTCATGCTGGCACTACACCAAGAGAGTTCAGAGGGAAACCTGCCAGTTCAAAAATCTCTACGGGTTGTGGAAATCACCGGTGACGACGCGGCAAAACATGGCACACAGGCAGAAAACGACATGATCTCCAATACAACCACACGCGCGATCCTGACTGCAAATCGAGAGATGCACACAGCAGCGGACCCAATTCGAGCAATGCCGTCCATAACGACAACCTTCGCAAGAGACCACAGTGCTCGAATTGTTGGTCGACGGGATGAGGAAGGCTCATGGGCGAGTGGCTAAGGTATCGCTACGGTGCCCCACATGCATCGGTGTGGCAGCGCAAAATGCCACGGCAGCGGATGACACGAGCGGATGCCACACTGGAAGAACTAGACATCCCGAGCGACTCCAAAAGTTGAGACACGAATGGCACACAGACATTCAAACGAACCGACGGCACTCAAGGCATGGAGATTTCCATGAGATATCGGGGCTGTCTACCTCACCTCGAGCATGACGCAGTCGCGGTTGGCCACGATTTTGTCGAACGGACTCTTCATGGCAAACCACGTGATGCCAACCTTTTCATTTGGAAAGGCGGGCGTCGGCTCCACGATCGAGTACAAGTTGACGGCATCCAAGAGCCCTTTTCCAAACCGCTTGACGTACTCTTTCGCTTTAAAGGTCGAATCCGTCCGAAACAGGTCGATGACTTCGTCCAGCGTACCGGCGACTTCGACGACGCTCATGTACATGTGGGCACCGACACGGTGCAACGGGTCCGGCGCTTTAAAGAATCGCATGCTGCCTTCGTCGGATCGAAGCGTCCACGCAATGCCACCGTCGCGGAGCTGCGAGTGCTCGACCTGCATCACCAACACCGTTAGAAACGACCTAATGCAGCAAAGCCACGGGCCACATACGACTTCGGTGGCCGTCGCGATCGCAAGGAGCTTCAGCTGCTTGATCTCGTCGTCATGTAGCGGCGGGCACGTAAAGAAGTTGGGCGGCAGCGGCAGCGTCGGGCGATAGCTGCTGCCCATCGTAGGACAAGATTGTGCCAGGATGGAACGAACCGAGCTGGATGCAGAGACGTGGCGACGCCATCATACAAACTCCAAGTCAAACGCCAGGTGCAATGTCAAGCCAGCCGCTGGACTGGTCCGTTTGGCATGGCGATTGTAGTTGGTGATATACACGAAACACGTAAATGGGAGCTGCATGCTATGCATGGCGCCGTCACGGGTCGATGGTGGCGCCCGAAAGCAGTGCATCGCCTCGAGAGCGATGCTGCTTTTGCTGGCAGGCCCAGCACCGCTTGGTGGTGGTGTAGCCACCGCCTACAGGCAAAGGGATAATTTGACCAGGAAACGTTTAGCGCAGGGGCGGCCGGCCACAGGACAGTCCCACAACCTGCGCCACTCGTCAGCAGCAAGCGACGACGGACTCGCTTGGAGCGAGAGGAATCCCTCAACGATCGCAAGCACAGATCGCGTTACGTTTGCTGTCCAGGCAGTTTAAGAGTGAAGGGGGAAAGACGAACGTGTGCGTGAGCAACCGACCACCATATTCGAGGAACTTGCGACACTCACACACCAGTCCGTAGAGTGGCGATCTCACCGCAATTTCAAAGGCCAGCAATCGGATCAAGTTCGTTGGCATATCCACGAAGCTGTAGCCACCGCCACGAACGACCGTGCCTTCCTTTGCTGGCATGTGTGGAGCAGCGTCAAATGAATCCCATCCACCGCACAAACGAGTCACGACGATGGCTCGTTCGAGCCTTGCTTTTGAATGAGTTAGCATGGACAGTCCTCGCCGCACGCATGAGTGCGCCACGCATCCAACAGAGCGGTCTCGGTTGGCCCAGTGAAGTAGTCGTCGGTGATTGCGGCCCCCACGTCGTTGGCAGCCGCTGCGGCAATCGCGAGCACCGTTTCTGGAGGTACGCTTCGACTGTCCAGCAAATTGCATGCCACCTCGTACGCGCCGTCGCGGTGTTGTAGAGTGAGCGCTTCGACCTGACCAAACAGCCGATGCGACCGCCAGTTCGCGTAAGAAGGAGTTGATACAGCCAAGACAGGTAAGCTGCTACAGTCCGACAAGTTGTTCTCTTACCTCGGGACACCGCACTGCGCTTGTGATCTTCGCTACGGCAACTTTAGGATCCTGCAAGCGACAGCGCAGGTTATAGTTGAGGACGAAAGGCACAGAGCCGACGCAGAGGACGCCGTGCTTCGCCGGAGATACGTCTTGACGGCACAGCTCGTCGTGACTGGACTGTTGAGCCAGCACTCTTCGCCACGCGGTGGTCGGAGGGTGCTCTCTCACCGTTGTCATCAGCGCAGCGATCGTCTGTGCGCCACAGGTTTCTTTGGCTGAAAAGTAGCCCAACCTCTTTCGGATGTCCCGCAGCCGCAGACCCGTTAAGACCGGACCGTAGGCATAGATCGGAAGCGTCGGTTCGTTACATTGTAGCGACGATGCAAACGACGAGGCCTCTGCCGCCGATTCATCCAATGTCGCAGTTCCCAGTGGCGAAAAACACACATGGTCGACGGTTCCCAGTGTCGGATGCGTGCCGCGATGACGAGAAAAGTCTAGCGTCGCGAGGACCGATGTGACGAATGCGCTGGCGGATGCCGCGACCTGCGACCCAACGAAGAAGAAGCTTGTCCTGTTGTACGTCGGGTCTGCGAATGAGTGCGCCACGAGGGCTGGAGGTGCGGTGGGTGACCTCACGCGAGCTGCTGCTGTGGACGCCAATGTGGCCAACTCGCGAACCTTGGACGGGCACCTGCCTTCCGACACGTACACGATCGCCAAATAAGCTCCTCCGCGAGGCGCGGCAATCCAGCCGTGCGCCATCGCCCTTCGTTTTGAACTTGCAGCATTCGTACTTAGTGGAGAATAACGACCCCGAAACCCCCGGTGGAATTCACCAAAACCCACTGAAAACCTGCGGCTCATGTCGCGGCCGCGGCGACGTCAGCGCTACACAAGCGCCATGGCGATGTCTGTGTTGTACCAACTCAAGTGCTGCTCCCGTACAGACTTAATACGTGTTGAGACTCCCTCCAGTCTGTTCGTGTCGAAGCGCACGGAACGCGCGCCGTGACTACCTCGGTCACAGCTATGTATGAACGGCTCAGGTCGTAGCCGCGCATTGCAGCCTGCGGTGCGTACATGAGCCAACCCTCCAATGCACCACCCCTTCCGTCCAAGATAGAGTAGTGGCTCGCAGACGTTGCCGTGGATGGTCGAATGCATGTGGAAGGTGCAAATCGCTTTGTTAGCAAGTGCACGACTTCTACACACCGGGGAAAATGTAAAGAAAGACCTTCAGGCCATGCAACTACTTCAGCAAACTGGTGGGGCGTATAACATCCCTTGGTGGCGCTGCAACTTTGAAGGCACGGAACGCCATGCGAGCTGCATGCTGAGTTTCCCAGCGGGAAATGGCGTAGTGTGCCTTGGTCAGCATGAATTCGCACGCAAACGACGCTCTCGACAGACCAACGATGCATGCCAAGCATACCGTGCCGCCTTTCTGAGTCCGAGACAGAGCGCGGTTTCAACACGTTTGCTGTCGCAGACGCGACTTCCAGCCGTGAGCACCCACCCACCATGGGACTGTCGCACGGTTGGCTTTCGAGTGTGAGCCACCTAACTCCACGGTGTATGTACAATATCACGTGGAAACGATTGCTGGTGGTCGTTTCGTCCTGGCGACTCGCTGCGAGCAAGATCCGACCTGCCGACTTGTTTGGGTGGTGTGACCTGGTGGTGTGCTGAGAGATGCGATCCGCACGACGTGCAACGGCACCACGACGGCCCGCTGGTGGCTCGGTGACAAGTGGGCATCGAAAACCACCACCCGCTGCAACAAGGAGGAAGCTGGCTGCGTCACCACCGCTACTGTCCTGTGTACCAACTCCGCCAAAACCTTGATCAAGGCGATTCCCTGATGGTTTCATAATGTATTTCCACTAGATTCTTTCGGCATTGCGGGAAACATGCGCTTGCTTCGGCGACGCGCAATCCGTTCAGTTGGCATGGTGCGCCCGGCGTCGCCAGGATTAGTTCGGGTGGCGTTTTTGTCGAGTCGGACCGCCCCGGCTACATCCATGCTCTCCTCGTGCCTTAAGTGCACTTTCATAGTCGCATGCAGGGAGACCGGGCAGCGGATCTCGCACAGCAACGATGGAGCCGTGGGCTCCCGAAATTGATACGTTCCTGCGCGAACATCGGCTGTGCATCGCCGTTCGTGTCGGCCATGCAACTCCAACGAAAGGCCAGGCACACAAGACTACCTCTACACCCGCTGACATGGGCGGCTCTTCCTGCTGAAAGGTTGCATGCTTACGATGTGATTCTCAAAGAACGTTCACTTGTACTTACCCTTCGTGAAAAATGACATGGATGGAGGAGTTGGTGAGGTTGCGGGTCTTGGTGGCGTTCGTCGGAAGCGAAATGAATGGGCGTGATCACTTTTGATTTTTGGGAGCTACAAACTATCGACACATGACGTTGCCAAATTTACCACACTGCAGCGGACCCGACCTCTAGGTGCGCGAGTCCTCGCGCGCGCCAAGGAAACAGGCCCATTTCGTGCGCCTTGAACCTGGTCTCCGACAAGTGCGTGTGGTGGGAGTCGACGTTGTCGAACTAGCTGGGAAGCTCTGCGGCAAGCCGAATCAGTCGCCAAGTTCTGACAGCACAAGTTTTCCTTTTGTGGACTACAAGGCCGACAACCAAGTCGAAGTGATGCTGTCCAACGTGAAGATGAGCTGCCCACTGCCCAAGATCTGTCGTGGATGGAGGTGAGCGCACATGTGCTGGTGCGACGAAAACGTCTCACCCACTCAGTCTATTCCGGTCGAGACGTCGTTTTTCAGCGCCTGGGTTGCATCGGGACAACATTTACATACTACTCTGGTCCGAAATAGTTGTTAGGTGCACTTTCCAATTGGCGGAATTTTTCTAAATGTCCATAATTCTGCAAGGTGATTG
>NW_008580170.1:191432-201384 GCF_000520115.1 Aphanomyces invadans
TGGTGGCGCTGCAACTTTGAAGGCACGGAACGCCATGCGAGCTGCATGCTGAGTTTCCCAGCGGGAAATGGCGTAGTGTGCCTTGGTCAGCATGAATTCGCACGCAAACGACGCTCTCGACAGACCAACGATGCATGCCAAGCATACCGTGCCGCCTTTCTGAGTCCGAGACAGAGCGCGGTTTCAACACGTTTGCTGTCGCAGACGCGACTTCCAGCCGTGAGCACCCACCCACCATGGGACTGTCGCACGGTTGGCTTTCGAGTGTGAGCCACCTAACTCCACGGTGTATGTACAATATCACGTGGAAACGATTGCTGGTGGTCTTTTCGTCCTGGCGACTCGCTGCGAGCAAGATCCGACCTGCCGACTTGTTTGGGTGGTGTGACCTGGTGGTGTGCTGAAAGATGCGATCCGCACGACGTGCAACGGCACCACGACGGCCCGCTGGTGGCTCGGTGACAAGTGGGCATCGAAAACCACCACCCGCTTGCAACAAGGAGGAAGCTGGCTGCGTCACCACCGCTAATGTCCTGTGTACCAACTCCGCCAAAACCTTGATCAAGGCGATTCCCTGATGGTTTCATAATGTATTTCCACTAGATTCTTTCGGCATTGCGGGAAACATGCGCTTGCTTCGGCGACGCAATCCGTTCAGTGTTGGCATGGTGCGCCCGGCGTCGCCAGGATTAGTTCGGGTGGCGTTTTTGTCGAGTCGGACCGCCCCGGCTACATCCATGCTCTCCTCGTGCCTTAAGTGCACTTTCATAGTCGCATGCAGGGAGACCGGGCAGCGGATCTCGCACAGCAACGATGGAGCCGTGGGCTCCCGAAATTGATACGTTCCTGCGCGAACATCGGCTGTGCATCGCCGTTCGTGTCGGCCATGCAACTCCAACGAAAGGCCAGGCACACAAGACTACCTCTACACCCGCTGACATGGGCGGCTCTTCCTGCTGAAAGGTTGCATGCTTACGATGTGATTCTCAAAGAACGTTCACTTGTACTTACCCTTCGTGAAACATGACATGGATGGAGGTGTGGAGTTGGTGAGGTTGCGGGTCTTGGTGGCGTTGGCGAAATGAATGGGCGTGATCACTTTTGATTTTTGGGAGCTACAAACTATCGACACATGAAGTTGCCAAATTTACCACACTGCAGCCGACCCCGACCTCTAGGTGCGCGAGTCCTCGCGCGCGCCAAGGAAACAGGCCCATTTCGTGCGCCTTGAACCTGGTCTCCGACCAGTGTGTGTGGTGGGAGTGGAAGTTGTCGAACTAGCTGGGAAGCTCTGCGGCAAGCCGAATAAGTCGCCAAGTTCTGACAGCACAAGTTTTCCTTTTGTGGACTACAAGGCCGACAACCAAGTCGACGTGATGCTGTCCAACGTGAAGATGAGCTGCCCACTGCCCAAGATCTGTCGTGGATGGAGGTGAGTGCACATGCTGATGCGACGAAAACGTCTCACCCACTCAATCTATTCCGGTCGAGACGTCGTTTTTCAGCGCCTGAGTTGCATCGGGACAACATTTACATACATATTTAGGGACTAGCAAGGCGACCGATTATTGAATGTAATTCAATAATTTGTCGCCTATATGTACCGTATTTCGGCTTCCGATTTTGGCCAAACAGGTCCGATAAGACACTTAAAGAGTGAAAATTCGTCGTCGGAATTATGGAAATGGTTTGTCGTAATATTATTGACGTTGAATCGACATAATCTTCGAGAACGAATCACCACATCCTCGTTCCAACTTGCCTCATGGGCCATTTTGTGGATAACGTTGCTGTGAGTTCCACTTGGCAGGACAGTGATTCCCCCACCTTTCCTCCCTGGTATATAGGAAATCCCCGTGAAATTCAAGCTGATCTCGGGCCATTCCATGTTGGGTTTTCAAAGGTTGTGCCTTCAGCCAATACGCCGATTCAATGAAATATTTGTATATTCTTTGTACACCTGTTTCCCTCGTAAAATCTATGTGTGGAAACGAGAGCAAACGTTCAAGGCTCCCTGTACAGAAATTGGTCAACAACGGAGGTCACAGTCACATGGACAGTGCGTTCGGGACTGCCCTATTCATTGGACCTCCAATTTACGTTCAAACATGATATTTCAATGATGTCACAGCGCTTGTTTGTCCAAATTCCTATTAAAATTACAAGTTGGCGAATAGGTGATCGACAATGGCACATGCACTCCACTCCATCGGCCACTTTACACTACTCCGCTAGGCGGCGCCGACCCAGCTTTGGCGCACGAGAAAGGCTGGGTCATGGGGGTACCACGCACTCAATCGGGGAATTCGTCCAAACATGCGTTTTTCATCTACTGTATACTCGTTTTTGTTCCAGTGTAATGTAACAAAACCTTCGTGGTCTATTTCTTGTACTTTGTCTAACGCCCATACATCTACCATTATGAATTGATGTAGAGGAGCACAACAAGCTCAAGCAACCGATACAACTTGAATTTGCAGGTTTACTCACTTTGCCCAGCCAAGTCGAGCGAGCCCATGGAATCGATATTGCTTCGGAATGGCCATCCAAAGCGTGTGCCAGCATCGCACACCAGCGTCCAAGCCACCAAGTCGACGAGTGTAAATTCAACCCAATGGAAGTAAAGTGAATATTTCAGTTGACCTTTTGTGGTGGCGAAATCTGTCCAATAATATATTCCAGTTTTGTAAATGTCACTGCATGGATCAATATATCATTAATATATAGATATTGTGTGTTTTGTGCCACACGGTGATATTTGAGTGCCAATTGTAGCGCCTTTTTGTGCCCACAGTACCACCACGACGAAGTGGGCGCACTGATTCCACTTGCACATTTGCTAGGACGAGAGCAATGAAGCTGCCTCTTCCACCCAATTTCTTCAAGTGTCCGCCGCTCTCGATTGACGAAGAGGAGCGGCTCAAGGCCCAAGCGTATGGCACCGCGATGGAGGTGGTACGTCGCCGGCATCGCGAGTTGTGCCGACGCTGACATCGACGATGACAGGTGCAGAAGTCGTTGGTGCAGTCGTCCAACTCAGCTGGTGTGTCGTGGACGCTAGCATCGGACGATGAAGGGCTCAAAATTTTCCGCGCGACCGTCGACGCCCACGGCGTCCACGACCGCCTCAAGTTGGCGGTGGGTGTGACCGAGACTGCAGGCACACTGGACGAAGTCGTCGCGCTGTTCCGGAACGACACGACCGAACACGCCAAGGAGTACGTTCGCCGCTTCGGCAGGGGCCTGATCGATTCGGCAAACTTGTACACGCTCGTCGAACCGACGTCAGCCCACCCGAACGAGAGTGTCACAATCAACTGGATGGCGTTGAAGAGCCCGCTGAAAAAGGTGATCCTTGAGCGCGACTGCTGCTACTTGGAAGGCCACTACGGATTCGTTGTCAATGGGAAGCGGGGGTGGGTGCGCAGTCTCAAGTCGCTCAACTTGATGTGTTGCCCCGACATGCAGCATGCCCTCGGCCTCGTGCGCATGGTGCAATGGGGTAGTGGCCATGTCTTCCTCGAGTCCGACCGGCCAGGCTACATGCGGATTGCATATGTTGTTCACGCCGACTTTGCCGGGTCGGCGCCAGACTGGGCCATCGACGTCGCCATCAAGCGCCGGTGCAAGAGCTTGCTCGACATTGACACGTTCCTGCGAGAAAACCGTCTTGCGCAAGGCCACTTTCTCACACCGCCTCATGTCGTCCCCAAGGACCAACGGCGACAGTGCTTTTTGTGCCGAAAGAAATTTGGTGTGTTTGGCAGCTCCAAATCCAACTGCTGCAAATGCGGCGAAGTGTTCTGCACAACGTGCTGCCATCCGTGGACCGTCCGTGTGTGCGGCATCCCTACGCGCATCGAAGCGTGCGCCAAGTGTGCGCTCATCGCGCCGACCCCGACCAGAGCGCTTCTGCCCGACCAATTTGCCGGGTCCGACCATTACTCGTCGTCGTACCAAGACTCAAGCAGCCGCGGCGTGTACTCGGACAGTCCGATCGCCTCGGCTGGACCGAAGTATTCCCCAGGCAGCAGCACCGTCAGCAGCTCCTTCAGCGCCCGCAACCCCGACGGAAGGCTCCCATTTCCCCGGTTTGAAGCACTTGCCACACAAATTCAACATGGCGACGCGGGCTATCCTCCTTCTCAATACACATACCTCTACGGTCACGCGGGCGAGGCTGCATCAACGTCGACGCGGACGTCTGGCACCAACGATTATCCCTAATGTTCACGATTTTTTGCATCCATTCAAATTCTACATAGTCCGGAATGCCCGCCACTTTTCCCGGCAACGCACGGCACATTTCATATCCGTGCGACGTTCGCCAAAGAGGCGGTCGGTAGTCGCGTGCACCGCCGCGACGTTCGGACGCCACAAAGACGACGCCGCCGCCATCTCTGTTCCATGGCGTCTTGATCCTGGACAGTGGCAAACGCATGTTTGATGATGAGACGGCGCTGACTGAATGGCCGATACTCCTTTGCATGGATCGTGTGCAAAAACGAGTGGCTCCTCTTGTCGACGCGCTCGTGTGGCCGCCACGAGTGCGCGATGGGACGCTTCGACGACGGGTGGAGTGCGCGCATGTCATGCACACTCGAATTGTAACGAGTGTTTTGTCGAAATGGACAATCGAGTGGCCACTGCAGCATCCACACAACACCTACAGGATGTGCAATGACCAGAAGCACGCACGCACCTCGCCACACTTGACGCAGTTGACCTGGTGTACCCATGGCTAGAGCCTCATTTTGCACAGAGCCGCCAGCAGTCTGTGCAAGGACACTTCGACGGCTGATTCGATGGAAATTCATGGAGGAAATGGTCGAATTGGAGGAGACTGCGAAGGCCCATGTCGAGGAACCAGCCTTCGACGTCGAGGCGGCGCCGCGTGGAAAGCGGCTCACCACACGTCAAGGAATCCCGGCCGCGTCCGTGATTCGGTAAAGACATGATCTGTGCTATGGAAGGTCATGCGGATCGTGCCGATCGAGTGTTGCATGTCGACGGACCGCAGCGTGCGAACCCACATGCGCCGACGGCAGCCATGGGGACCATGGACGGACTTCCTCCTCGCAGCAAGTTGACATCGTGATGCCCACTTCGTCCCGCGACAGCAGCGTGCCGCTCGTGGTTTCCTCGGTCAGGTCAAATTCCGCATGGCACTACAGTCGAACCACGAATGCTGAGGGACCGTCGCCAAACCAAGCGTCACAGGTAAAAAGTTTGTAAGCAATATGAACGAACCGTGACCATTGATCAATCAGGCCACTTGATCACGTCAAAATGAACGGTTCCGAGCGACGACAGATCGAAGGCGTCGTGGATAACGTCAGACCAAGCGAGCGACGACACAGTCGGAGGCATGGAGTACCTCCACGAGATACACGTCGGCGGCTGAGCCAGATGCACCGTGCCGATGCCAGGACACTGCCATGTCATCCAGTGCATGTCAACTTTGGACATTGGCGCGTCCTCTGTGCGCGGGACGACTGTGGATTGCTGGACTGCGCCCAACAGCCTCTTCCCAAAGCGATGGACGTGTCTGTGTGAAATAGACCTGCAGCTTGCTGCTGCATGGCTTCGAATCGTCGCAAGGCAGTTCTTTTACGAATGAGTCGACGGGTCATGGAACAGAAGTGGCAGCGACATGTCGAAGGATGGTAATCGTGCTGGTGGACCAACGGACCGCCCTTGACGCGTGAATCGGCAATCTAGGACAGAATCGACGTTCAGTTTGATCGACAAACACCACGCGACTTCATTCGACATCTTCGGCACACGCTTGTGCTTGAGCGACAAACGCATTGGACGCCTCCGTCGAGAGCGCTGGTGGTGCGAAGTAGTGCGGCGGCAGCCACAACTGCATCAACGTCGTGCGAGTGAGATCCAAGTCACGCTAGTTGCATCGCCACCCTCGCTCATCCGGGACGTTTCCATTCGGGTGTGCGCTGGAAGAAGCGCCCGAAACCTCATGGGCTTCCCAATCCAGCGCCTGCCGCGTGGGGCATTCTCTGCAGCTACCATCAACGTGAGGTGGCCCTTTCACCTTGCTCTTCACGCGGCTGCGTCGCAGCTCGAACGACATTCACACGGGAACGAGCACAATGCGCCAGCACGACGCCGACGCGTGGGGCATTTGTCCACGAGGCGGGCCGCGTTGGAGCTTGGTTTGGGGCTGCATGACACGACCTTGGGGACGCTGGGCGATGCGCTGTACAATACGATCCCATGTATAAATTATACGGCACTCGACTTCTGTGGACGTGTGCCGAGAGGGTAGCCATGGAGCATCGTGGCAAGCAGCAGCGGCGTCTCCCATGCGAAAACGCATGGCGCATTCCGTTGTCAGCGCGAGCACGTTAGATGACAAGGTCGTCCGGTGTTAACGTCATGTTTTCGGCACGCACTTCGGCCAGAAGCGCTCGGAACGTCGCCATTTCTTTCGCAAACACGTACTTGTGGTACACTTCCGTCCTATGCTTGAACTCGAGAAAAGCTTTCTCCATGTCGAGGGACGAAGCGGTCGCGGGGTCGAGGTCGAACGGAAGGAAGGTTTCGTTCATCCGAAGGCCGGTGGCCACGGCCATTTGCTTGATGATGGTCGATGTGCCCAGGCGTTCCGCGACCGTCCTAATGCGATCGACGTGATACGCACCCAACCGGCATAGCAACCACGTACCAGTTGGTCCAGTTGCGCTGAATGCGGTCGACTGGATGCTTTTCGTCTTGCGTGATGCTGTGGGCAAACACAACGTAGCGATCCTCTTCGACAAACTGACGCATCAAGATGTTTTGATGGTAGGCATTTTGAGACGTCGACCCATACGACGACGAGTTGCGAAAGTAGCGGACGTTCGGGTCGGGGGTATCCAGCGTCTAGCGGTTCCAACTCAAGTTAGCGAAGGGCGAAGCGTGGTGTGGAGGGCAACGTTCGGTGGGGAAAACATGTCCAACACCCAAACAACACGCCGCGCTCGCACAAGGGATCGCATCCACACAAACGATGCTTGCACTCCGTCAACTCGAGCATTCCCACAGTTGAATCCATAGCGTACAGCTAAGATGGGGACATCAAACACGCACATAGCATCCAGCGTGTTTGTCCAGCGGCGGCACTGGAGCACTTGCGCAACCCACACACCACGACCAAATGCAACGAGACGCGGACATGGCCCAACAAGGAGCACTTTTTCACCGAGTTGACGCACAAGAACACAACGAAGTCGAAACAAAGCATTCCAGCCAAACACAACGCACTTTGTCGTGCTCAAAACTAGAGTAGAGATCGTCACGTACGTCGGCTTTGCCTTCAAAGTACTGCCGTTGCAAGACCTTCGTGACTTCCTCCAGCGTCGCGTTTTCGATGCGCTGGCGGGCCTTGGACAAATGGTACGAGTTTTGGTTTTCCAGCGGATAGATTTTCACTTCGCTGCACTCGTCGAGGGACGCTGGAAGGCCACAGTGCTGGATCATTGTGTCGATGTTGTGATATAGTTGCTTTGCAATCCAGTCAAACCCGAGCAACCGCGAGCTTTCATGGGCAACAAGAGTCGAGTTGCGCCACGTTTGCTTGTACGCGTCCGGCATTACCTACACATGTGTCGCTACGACTTGCAACCAAAATCCAGTTGTACCGGCAAATGATGCGACGAGTTCACCCACTTATACATTTGAGCAGCCACGACCGTGTACGAGTCGACCTTGCGCGCGAGAAGGCTGCGCTGGTGCTCACTCGACGTTGACATCGACTTGAAAATAGATGCAACTTCCTTCCATGGAAGCATGCCCAAAATATTCCTGTCGTTGTTATCGCCGTTGCCAAGGAGTGGACCGGTGCCCCGTCGCCGCCTCGCGAGGTCCGAGATAATTTGTTCAAGTTCGCTCGCTTGGTTTCTCAACGTCGTGACTTCCTGGCGTTCGGCCTCGCGCAACTTCTTGTTGCGCATGCGGTTGTACTCCTTCTTCTTCTCATACGGATCTTTCGATTTTCCTCGACCGGCCGTGGATTTCTCCTCTCCGTTCATTGTTGCTTGAGGCTCCCCAACTTCGTTGCACTCGAACGACCGCGTCGACATGGTACACATGTCGCCCATCAAATCGTCCATGTCGTCTTCCAACGCCAGCGCATCACAGGAGGACAAGGATGCCCCCTCGACGTCTCGGAACATGAGCTCCATGTCGCTCTCCATGCTGCTGTCCATTGCGATGCTCTCAGCGCAAGTGCAATGGGTTGTTTGTTGTCCGTGGGAAAGGGCTCTGCCGTCGTTCAAAAACGTGGCCAAGTCCATACAAATTTCAACATATATTATGCAACAATCATCCGAATATTGATCCGGATATCCAGGTATTGCCAGCAGCGTGTCATCACGACAAGACCTTGTATTAGTAGTAACTACTACAACATTATAATGACCAATCAGATTACGTCAAATGCCAATTTGAGCCAATCAAACTTGTCTGATGAACAAGCCAATTGCAACATCGACGTCCGTTTGAGGAAAAGTCACAAAACGAAATAACACCAACTCACAAGTGGAAGGCACAATTGGCCAAGTAACATCTCGCCATTCCCAGCTGATTATTGAAGACTCTTTATTGCATCGTACCGAGCGGCGTCGAGTGAGTAACACGCCTGCTAGCACCTGGCTTGGTGGCAGGGAGCCTGATGGAACGCTTGCGCCAACTTGTCCCAAACCTGACATGGTGATGAGTCTTGAGAGCCAAGGTTCATTGCAATGGCAATGCCAACATATCGATTGGGCAGTTTACATGTCGACTGGGGATGCATAAACACATGCAGCGACAGGTTAGGTCGAAGGACGGATGCATTCCAAGCGTCAATATCGACCGCGATTCTCCCTCGGTGTCATGACCAACGATGTGTTAACGCGAGAACAACATGGTCAAGCCCAAACAAAGCACAGGAAGTTTGAGCACGTGACCTAATGATGATTGCCATGTATCGTCCACTTCGCAAATTTGGAATTTGCAAGGACAGTGACGGCGAAGCGAAGAGCGAGTGCGCATGGCCCGCTCAGCGCACACGTTATGGGGGCATGCAATAAGTCGATGTACATTGTTGGTGGACATAGCCAAGTTGTGATCTGATCGGTTTTCTACATCAACAGCGTGACTAGGACGATTAACTAGCCATCTCAATATTTTATACGGCATATCGGTGGAGCGAGGTCGAGACGTTGCGGTGACGTGGCACACTGACAGAGCTACGCACTACACATACCAAGCAAGCATCGGTCTCGGCCATGTCGGCCAATTCGCAGAGATAACTGGTTTGAGTCGATACTTGACGTTCGAGCGATGTCCCAAGCGGAGCTTGAGTTGGAATCGAGTCTATCCTGACACTCCGCCCCTGTCGAAAACCCCTCCCAAGCACAAGCACATTCCAAAATATTCGGTAGCGCATGATGTTTTGGCGACAGTGGCAATGCTCTATAAATGACGTGTATATTCAAGCGTATATTTCGATGGAAAGCTCTTCTCGAGCCCACCAGTTCGTGCATATTGTCGTTGTACAGGTGTACGCATGGGACGGTCGCACCACCCCTAGTCGAGTTCTGAGTTTTGAGCAGCTTGCAAGGCTTCTAGCCGTTCCTTGTTGCGCTTGGCAATCACGCGCGAGATGGTTTGCTTTTCGTGGTCGGTCTTGGTCGCCCAGTCTGAGATTCGCATGAGCGTTCCATCCGGCTGCACGACGATGGGGCCGAGATGATCCAGCGCAACGGAAGCGCCTCCAACGGTCACATTTGGGACCGCGTGGGCGTCTTCTATCGACGTTGCTGGGAGGGCTAAAAGCGGCAGCTGCGATGCGTTCTCCGCACTCATGGGAATGGTGGCAAGTTGTATTCGTGACACTCTGATGAAACGTGCAGCCAATCACAATGAGACGGGTAAACTAATAAAACAACGAATAAAAACCAAAATTGCG
>NW_008580170.1:203692-223328 GCF_000520115.1 Aphanomyces invadans
CATGTGCCTGGTCGGTACTTGGTCGATGGGTTGGCAGACGAAGTTGCAATGCCCCGCAACATCGTTCGGCTCATTGCGGGCCTCATCTTGGGGTGTGTGCTCGCGCCATTGTCCCATCTTACCTCGACGCCGAACTCTCGCCACGTTCTCAACACTGTGCTCGGAATCGGTATTGGCTGGTTCGTGTTTGATATCAACATTGTGCACAGCCTAGTGCCTACGCTGGTGACGTATGTGCTCATTTCGTTTGCCCCTCGGTTGGTCCTTGATTCCAGATACCCCAGTAGCGCGCAGAGAAACCTGACAATCTGGCTAGATCGTGGGTCGGTTGCACGGCATCTGCCGTGCTCTTTCTGCATCTTATCGCCAGGTACACACCCAAAGGTTCTGGAACGTCACAGTTGCGTCGCCATGACACAAGCACGTACATGTAGCCATGCGTATCGCGAGCTGTGGGGCGCCGACATCATTTGGGATGGAGCTCAGATGGTGTTGACGATGAAATTGGCTGGAACCGCCATCAGCTATGGAGATGGCGCGTTGCCCAGGAAGGAGAAAACGCCAAGTATCATGCGCAATCAGCTTATCGCAAGGCCGTCTCTCTTGGCCCTACTTGGTACCGTCAACAGGCCATCTTCATATTTACTTGTATGCCGCCAATGCTTCGACGCCTTGCGGCAGCATTTCGTTTGCTTCGTCCATACAAGTGCGATGAAACACTTCCCACTCGTTTCGCTGGACTTGAACGATTGCCCGCTTGTCTGCAATGATCTGTTCACGGCGTTGTTGTTATCCCTGTTGTTCAAGGCCCTGCGCGATGAATCTTGTGATGTCGAAACATGGAAGTGGTGCATGCGTCGTCGCGTTACGTGCGCGGAGCTTACAAAATGAGACCCCATGGATAGGCTATGTGTATTTCTTTCCAACGTTTCTCGTCGGTCCGATCTTTGAGTTCAACGAGTACCTCGGATGGGTCCATACCCCCCGCATCGCTCCCGTCGGCGTCGTTCTGCGCAAACTGAGCATCTTGGCCGTGTGCATCGCGGGCCATACCGTGTCGGAAGCATTCTTTCCCGTCGCTGCCATGGACTCTCCAGAGTACTACCCGTCATCGTCGTGGCGATTTTTCCTGCAGTTGACCGCCGTCATGTTTTACAAATTTCGATTCGTACGTACAAAAGCTGTCGTCCTGTGGATGGGTGGCCAAGCGCGCGGCTGCCACTCGTTGTTTCATTCCATCTAATCGTTTGTGAATCCAGTACATGGTGTGGCAATTTGGGGAAGTTGGTGGCGTCCTTGCGGGCTACGGCTACGACGACACCATGGCCAACTGGTACGCCTATATTTGCACCACTGAACGATGCCGCCATGCTGGAACACAGGGATGGCCTTCGAAACAATAACATCTTGATGGTCGACTGTCCCGTAAATTTGCGCGAGGCAGTCAACAACTGGAACATCAAGGTCGCCAAGTGGCTCCATACATGTAACCTTGACAGTCTGTGTCGAGAATTCCAGGGGGTCAGTGGGGCGAGTTGTAGATGTCTACCAGCGCGTGGGCCACAAGCATGGCAAGCCGACGACCGTGTCAACTCTGATCGTGTTTGTCGCGAGCGCCTTGTGGCATGGCCTCATGCCGGGATATTACGCGTTCTTCGTGTTGGCAGCGGCCGGGGTCGAAGTCGGCCGACGTACGTATTCGCAGATTCCATCCATTGTTCGTTTGAGGATGTTGGACGAGTTGTCTGCACATCAGTTGCGGCCACGAGTTGAATTATGCAGTGACGTTTTGGACGATTCTTACCGAGCTCCTCGTGCTGCTAGATGTGCGACGTCGGTGGCGCCACTACTTTCACTACACTGAAGACCGCGCGGCCCACCCGTGGGCATGTTTCAGCGACTTTACAAACTCGGCGAAGGGATCCCCATTTGCCATTGTGTACGACTTGGCGGGTACGATGCCTGTTTATGCTGGTTGCTGTCGCTGGTGCACTGCCAATAGCATGCAACGTGTGAAGCGAGTGCAGGATGGCAGCACATGGGGGCGGCGAGGGACTCATTCGACCTGTGTCGATGTAGGTGTGGCATTGTCGTGGTTTATGATCCACTACACAGCGATATCCTTTGTGTGGCTCAACATGACGCGATGCTTCAAGTGGTGGGCGACAATCTACTGCTTGCCGCACGTGGTGCTCGTCGCGGCACTTGGGCTGTTTGCCCTGACCAACAAGCCAACGAAACAAGCGAAAATCCCGTCCAAGAAGGATACGTAAGCTGCGTCGACATGGAATAATGCAAACACCACACTTCACACACTTTCACCCCACGACCACATTGCCAGTTGACTTTTCTCAGCTGGCATCTGCATTGTTCTTCCCTCGCTTGAGCCCGACAATTCCTCGTAGCAAGGGCTAGTCGGAGCGATAATGTACCCATGCTAGCATGCAAAGACGAAAGCTTTTCAATGTACTTGAAGCCGTCGAACGGAACTGGAAGAATGCCTTTGATATCAACAACCTCATCAAGATTGACAAACATCGCGGCAGTGAACGGCGCATACCTCTCTCGCGCTTCAGGCAGACTTCCTGGGCACTGCAAGGCAAAGCAGGATTTGCCAAGGCCACCATGACGATATGCATGTGTTGCGAAGCATTTCCACCGGGTCCATGCGCCCCCATGAAAAAGGTCTGTGGATGAAAGGCATCTAGTGGAGATGGCGCCGTTTTCGACGAGACAAATCGAGGCAACTAGCGCGCAGTCGGTTTAATTTATTAAATACATTGTTCACACTGAGTGACTAGTGGTGGAGCCACGGCTGCGAGAGCAAGTCGGCGACCGTTGGTCGGTGCGATGGTGTTCTGGCGAGCATGGCCAGGAGAAAGCGCTGCCCTTCCGCCGACACAAGGCCCCATTGCGCTTGGGGACGGACCATGTGACCCCGAAGCATGCGCTCGATCACTTTGTCGGATTGCGAGCTGTGAAACGGTGCGAATCCCACGAGGAACTCAAACAGGACGACGCCGGCACTGAACACGTCAGCGGCCGGCGTCAGGGGAGGACTGCCATCGAGGGTGTTGCGGCCAAACTGGTACTCAACCAGTTCGGGGGCCATGTACCCCACCGTGCCACGTGTGGTCGGTGGAGCATCGTCGTCGGGATCGTGCAATGCAATGCGATGGGCAAAACCAAAGTCGGCCAGGATCATCTTTCCCACGTCGTCGTTTGTGTCGTGAAACAGGATGTTGGCGGGCTTGATGTCCAAATGAAGCACACCCAACGTGTGCAGCTCGTGCATGGTCGACAAGAGTGTGTGGGCCAAGCGTTTCGCTGCCTCCTCCCTTGCCATGCAGTTGCGCAGTGCGAGAAGCCCACCTTGGGCGATTCTGTCGGAGAGGTTGCCGCCTCGGTGATACGCCATCACAAGTCCGATGCGACCCGTGTGGTCTTCTACAGTCTTGTACAGCTTGGTCGTGTGCGCACCGACCCACGACTTGCTCCCACATGTCGCCAGGAGCTGCAAGATTTCGATTTCGTTGCTGGCGAGCTCAGCGTTGCCCGGTCGGTTGTGTGTTTCGATGGATTTGAGTGCAAATGTGGATTCGGACGCGGTATCTGTCAGCAAATGAACCTGCGACGACCCTCCTTGACCGAGCAATGGGCCGACTTGAAACCCGGCGAACCAGTCTTGGATATGCAGGGCTTCAGAGAGCACTTGGAGCCACGATAGCTTGTCGGCGGCAGAGGCGGCGGTGAATACATGACGTGTCTTGGTTGTGCCATCGCTGGAGGAGCTCTTCCTGCGTCCAAGCGTCCGATGCGTGGTGCTGTGGTTGCTGCAGCCGACCTCGACAATCGCAAACATCTCCGCGGTCAAGTCGTGGAACTGCACACGCATGGATGTAGAAAGATCTAGCGAACACACAGGGGTGGATTTGTACAACCCGTGGCCGGTGGCCTTGAACCACGACAGCTCTCTCCCGTTGAAGGTGACCCAACAGTCGACCCACGTGACCGCCTTCTTTCGCCACGGCATCCAACGGGATGCTGTCGTAGGAATCTGTAGCACACCCTGCTTTCGCGGCAACTTGATCGACGAAGCGGTAACGAGCTTGTCAAACGTCGACGGCAAAGGTACCACCAGTGTCGCGGTCGACTCGACCATGTAGGATGCGGACATTTCACTCAAAGCATAGCTGACCGATGAGTACGAAGACACAGTCAAGCCCTTGAGCTCGACGATGGAGTTGGACATAAACATAATGAAGAGCCTGCGTCCGTCGCCGACAATTGAGAACTATCACCGCCCCAAGGCCCTGGACCTCGCGTAAGCGCGCAGAGTGGGAGCATTAGTCGGCTCGGTGGATTCCATGCGGTGGTGGCGCGGGCGTGGGAGCGGGTCAAAATATCTACTGGACAGGCCACCATTTTTATATATCCGATCGTAATTTGCAACTTTTAATGCCAGGCGAGTCTATAATCTTACAAAAGAGAAACGAAGTCCAATTTTTGTGAACATTTTGATGCGCTGACGCAACGCAGGTCCGAGTGGTATAAATTTTAACAGGTTTGTCCCCCGGGAGCTCCTCCACCCGCTGACGTGCTGTCGACGCCCGCTCGAGCAAGCGCCGGCGTGCTGCTGACTCGTTGGTCAGGTCTGCTGGCCAAACTGGAACAATCCGATTCCAAGGCGTATCGTCGCATTGTCGTTCTATTCACAGGGAGACAACTCTCAATGGATAATCCAGACCCATCATCCTACAACGCGTTTGCCAAACACGCGTGACACGCCGACTGCGATTGGCTCGGCGGCAACTCAGGATCGCTCCGTGTAATGTTTCAGTGGGAAAGGCATCTGAGACGTGCTCCTGACCCGAGAGCAATGATGGATGACTGGCGCGGCGACTTGAGTCGAAGGAGCTGCCGCAAGTGTACATGTTGATGTCTATAGTAGTCGCTCGCCAACCTGGTCCGCCGTCGCAAGGACCTCGGTGGAGGTAGAAAAAGGCTCTCGAGTTTTCGAACCATGGGATGGAACGAAGTTGGCTTACGTTCGACCGGCGGGTCTTTCGACAGTGACGTGGAACCGCATGCTGTTGTTGCCAGGCCTGTCGCTCGCCTCGTTTGCGGGGGGGCACTGCACCACACCAACACGAATCGTTACATTGCGCACGCGCTGTGCGGGAAACACTGATATATCACGTCCTCAACGACGGCGTCTTCGGGGTCCAAGGACGCCACCCCACGCCAACCACACCGACCGTCGCACAGCGATCTCCAAAGACTAGCGCACGGAACCATGCGAGTGCCGACTTGCCACTGCTTGCTCGTCAAGTAGGGCCTCGTCTGGTCCGTTGTTGCGGAACGGAGTCTAAACAGCCAACATGTAGTGGTGGGAGCCACCGAGCGCAGTCGCGCGCCCGTCCTTGCTCGCCCACAACGTGGTGGATACAGTTGGACGAGTTGTTGTGTATGCGGTCTGTGGGAGCGTCAAATATTTTGACGCACACACGATGAACCTCTGAAATATTATAAGGTACGATATTTGTACGTAGGTTTGGTGTAATGATTGACTGTACACTGGGCGTACTGAACTGCACGCTGTGTACGAAACCGTTCAGGACGTTTCGCAAGTGTAACCGACTCGCCCGACAGCCAGCGCCGACACCACGATGGACATTGTACAGCGGATCGGCCAGTACTTTGCTCAACACGAGCAACAAATGAACGATGTCATGAAACAAGCGCTCGAGCGCAGCCAGAGTTTGGTTCCAGCGGCGCCACCTGTCAAACCCCCGCGGGTGATTCAAGGCGCCTTCTTTTCCTCAAGACAACCATCAACAACGACGAAGCCATCCTCTCCATCATCGTTGTACCAATCTGAGGACGTGCCAGACCCCCCATCTCCTGTCACAGCAGTACGAAAACCACCCCCGAGTCGACTCAAGCCAAAGCGAAAAAACTCGTCAAAGAAGAAACCAATTCGACCAACGCCGACCACAACGCCCGAGAAAGAAGCATCTACAATCACCAAACTGACCACAGCGCAAAAACTACAAGAAGCGTGGCGACTGACGTGTGAACGGGCCAAGAAGATTCAAGTAACCACAGCTCGAAATTACATGTCGAATGCGACGTCGTGATGCTGAACATTGTAGACCGACCAAGAGGCAAAACTCAAGGAGACCCAAGAGCTCGAACGGCATGAAAAGGCCCGGCGAGACAGTCAACTCCAGCAGATTGAAAGCGCCAGGCGACAGGCGTTTGCAAAGCCTCGCCCACCATCCCCCACAGTTCCTCCCAAACGTAATCACCCTACGTCGTCATTCGCAATGTTACCGATCGCATAGAGCTCAACGTTGCTGAAATATGGTGCGAACCCCGCCGTGCGGAGCGAAAGCCGCGACCGCAGCGACCAACTGTCGCGCTAAGGCCGGCAAAGCCATCAAAGATCCCAGACGAAAGCTGTCGCTTAGCACAACCACACTCTCAGTCCTCCGATCCCATCAGCAGCAACAATGTCCCCGCAGGACCATTGCTTCACGCACATCTGAATCCTGTCACGAAGTTTGGCCCGCCTCCGTCGTCAACACCATACCTGGACGAGCTGGAGGCCCGTAAACGAGCCATGGTATGCTTGGTCATGACGCGTATGTGCGCTTAGAATGCTGCTGTGTGCAGTTGCTCGAGCAAGGCACAGCGGTTTCAAAAGTTCGCGAGCAACTGGAACAGCAACGTTTGGCGGCCAAACGTCAAGCAGAAAAAGACTCCATGTGTCGTCGTCGCGAAGCGCACAACGCGGCGTTGGCAACCACAGTGGCGCAATTGCAAGTGGAGAAGGAACACTTGGAACAATCGTTGAGATCGCTACAGGTGCGAGTCGCTCGGTTTGTCCAGCGCTATAGCAGTGTGATCACAAATAAGACCTCACCTTACTGCTGCAGACCGAGGAAGCGGACCTGAGGCGTGAACGCCATCGTTTGACGATGGAGCGTCGTGCAGCACGTCGAACAGCTGCTGGATCAATCAAGCGACTGGAGACTCCAGAGGCAATCCAAAGTTGGGTACAAGAGGAGCGCGTCCGTGCTGCCGAGGCAAAGCTCGCACGGGACAGAGCCAAGCTCCGCGTTCAACGGCACACAGCTCATGCTGGAGGTCATGGCGGCCCCGAAACGTCCGACGACGACGTGGATGACTTGCAAGTGGAAACGACAGGATGGCACTTGAGCCCTCTTAGCTCGCCATGCTTCCAGAAGGCTCTCTTCACCTACAGCAGCAGCAGCAGCTCCGACGATAACAATTGATGCCCAAGCTCACACAAACAAAATGTCGGCAGGATGGCAATTCGTTCTCTGAAGTACGTTCTTGGAGATGTCAGTAGAAAAACACACAATTTACAGGCAAATCAACATTAAATTTGTATAGTTACCGGCCCGGTCAAAATTCAATACATAATTTGTCAACAGCGTAGTTTATACAACTAAATAGAAAAATCAAGAAGTACGGTTGGTTTGAAATTTCCCGTCTAAGTATGCTACATATCATCGGCCTCTTTGCATATTGAATCTTGTTTTCACTATCAATAATATAAATATGATCAAACTTGCATAATTGTTGTAGTAGGCTTTTATAACATTTAAAACGTGTGCACTTAAACGAGCTAACACTGTCGTACTTCAGAGGGACCTCAAGGTCGCTGGCGATCGCTGATTGGCTGAAAACACTGTGAACTGACGCTTGCCATGTTTTGCTTCGTCCGAACATTACGTAGCTCGGGAAGATGGTGTACGGCCACCCGAATGGGGTCAACTGCGTGAAGGGCGAGATACACAACGTCCTGAGTGTGATGCGGGTGAATGCTCGGTGGGCGACGGCAGCTCGGTTCAAGCGCGAGGTGCCAACACACACGCAGAGTGCATTGTTGCGACGTTTCAAAGATCTGCACGTCTCGCTGGAAGGTGTGATCGACCTCAGCGACGTGGACACGTTGACCGTGCTGGAGCCGTTCGTGCATGTCGTGGAGAGCGAAAAGACGTCGGGATTCATTACGGGAGCAGCGATCTCGAGTCTGAACAAGTTTCTCCTGTACGGACTGATTCCCCCAGACGGATTGCGCGCGACGGAAGCGATCAATCGCATCGCGCTGTGCGTGTCCCGGTGTCGATTCGAGGAAACCCACCGTGACGTCGACGAAATGGTCTTGATGAAGCTGCTCGAGTTGCTCGAGTTTTGTCTGCGTTGTGAAGCCGGACCGCTAATCTCGGGCGACAACGTGTGGAAGATGGTGCACACGTGTTACAGCATCTGCACGCAGGTACTGACGTCGACTTGTTCAACCGTCGTTAAATGACGCGATCCTTCCAGGCGCGAGCGTCCATGCACTTGATCCACATGGCGGAAAACACACTGGCCCACGTTATCTTGACCGTGTTCGACCGCATCGTCGACATGGACGCGCAGCTCGTCGCACCGTCCGTCACAGGACCCAACGAGAACGACGACGACGAAGGTTCTCCTCTAGAGGTACGTCCAGGATTAAACCTCCTCGCCTGATTGTCGGACCCTGCGTTCTGCACGTGCGCGATGTCAAGGCTGTGCCATTTTTTGGCTCTCTTTCTCCGACGGATTTGTGTGGTGATGGTTCAGATGTTGCATGCACCTCCATCGGCGGTCGAGGTGTGCGTTGGGACAAAAAATGGCTTGCCGTCGTGACACTGCTACCTGGGTCGCATCGCAGCCGTGCCACCGTCCCACTAGTACGACGAGCTCATTCGTTGCACTGCTCATGATGCGTGCCGGACGTGCGACGCGTGAAATTCTCGTCCAAATGGACGCCAACAGATTGCAATGGATTTTGCTGTGAATGGCCTTGACTGTGTGAGTGGTGTGGCTGTCACGAATGGATTAGAACGATTGCATTCGACCGAAGGCGCGTCGATGTGATGTCCTTTCATCGAGTCGTTGACGGAAAGGATGCCGTCTAGGGCGACGAAATGACTGGGCAAGTTGTGCTGCCGTACGGCATCCCAGTTTTGGAGCAACTGTTGCAGTTTCTGTCCGATTTGATCAAGCCCAAGGGCAAGGAAGACACAATTGTGTTTGGGTTGAGCTTGATTAACTTGGTGCTTGAGACTGCTGGAACGGGCCTCGGCGCGCATCCGTCGCTCGTGTCGGTGCTGCAAGGCGACCTGTCCAAGTACTTGCTTCAAAATTCGGAAACGAACGAGCTCCAGGTACGATGCACGAGGTTCGCAGACGCGCGTCATCGTGGTGGCGTGCAGGTGCTGAGCTTGACACTTCGCGTCGTGTTCAACCTGTTCAACTCGATCAAGGACCACCTCAAAGTCCAGCTCGAAATCTTCTTCACGAGCGTACACATGCGCATCATGGACAGCCCAAGCTGCTCGAATGAACAAAAGGAACTCGCCCTCGAGAGTTTGCTTGAATTTTGCCGTGAACCGGCGCTCATGCTCGATCTATACATCAACTACGACTGCGACGTCCACTGCACCAACTTGTTTGAAGTGCTCTGCACAGCTCTGGCCCAAACGACGCAAGGTGAGAGTTGACTCTGTCGATTTTTCACGGGATCATGGGGCCATGCTAGTGACGTATTTTCCGGACCTGCCCCCCGTGTTTAACATTTTGAACTTGCTCGCATTGGACGGGTGCGACAGCATGAATCGGTCGAGGAGGGCGTCGTTTGTGTAGCAATTTAGTTTCGATCTGCGGAAATGCGTGCCACCGATCTATGCGAGGATGGCTCAACCATGACTTGCTGGTAGATTACAAGCCGTCCTCGAGTCGATCGCACGGCGCTGTCCGCTCCACTTGACGAACTCGTCGAAAGTTGACGTTACAGGCACTGACTTGGCAGCGTTGGTCGATCCTGTTCACAACGGATTCGGGGCATCACTCCCTGTACGTTTTCATGTGTGTTTCCTCGCCATTCGTTCTCCATCTGCTGGCGATTTGTTGGATGTGTGGCTGGTTTTGGAGCGTTGAAAGAACCTCGGTGCGCTATCACCATGAAGTATGGAGGGGCACGTGTCTGTCGCAAAGTGGGCACAGCTGCTGCGGTATCCTCGCTGGTTCCGTTTTGGTGTTGTCGTTTTTCGTTTTTTGCGCAGTGTGTATCGCATTTAAACGATTGAGCCGTGCGACTTTAGGCCATTTCCCCCATGAGCTCGATCCAAGAAGTGATGCACTTGGTCATGAGCGACACGGAGTCGGACAGTGGTGACGCGGGCAGTGCCATTCCCGCCAACGATTCCCTCGCGTGGCTGCATACAGCTCGCGAGCGAACGGCAGAAGTCCTTCAACAACGTAAGAAGCGTTGCTCGCTGAATGTTAATTTTTTGTAAACGTGCATGATGCAGGCAAGCAGAACAAGAAACGGTACTTTTTGGCCGCGGAAAAATTCCACTCGGAACCCAAGAACTGGATTGCGTACTCACAACAACTGGGACTGCTGCCGAATCCGATCACTGCCGAATCCGTCGCTGCCTTCTTCCACCAAACTCCTGGTACGTTTTTGTCATATTTCGTTGCATTGTGTCGATGCCTCGAACTTGTGCAGTTGTTTCAAGGATGGCCGTGTCGAATGCAGCTGAATTTTTTGGATTTCAAGAATGCACATGGCAAACTTGATCTCACGTGCCTGCCGTTCACAAGTTGCATATACACAATGCTGACCATCGCGTTGTCGTTGAATATTTCGTAGGCCTCAACAAGACTTCGATCGGTGATTACTTGGGCGACGGACCAAAGGAAGACAAGCCATTTCACGAAGCTGTGCGCAACGCCTACGTGGGTTCGTCCCAGCCACCCGTTTTCTACTGTCGCTGCAACGTGTTGACGCGTAGGAATGTTCGACTTTCGAAATGCTCCGTTGGACGAAGCGCTGCGCATGTGCTTGGCCAAATTCCGCTTGCCGGGGGAAGCGCAAAAGATCGATCGGCTCATGGAAGCGTTTGCAAAGGAGTATTTCCACCAAATTCAGACGGAAGAGCATCCGTTTGCCCATGAAGACTGCGCGTTCATTTTGTCGTTTAGTATCATCATGCTCAACACCGACTTGCACAGGTAGGACGATGTCCCGGTCGTCCCTTGGATCAAACTCATGACATCGGTACAACCGTTGACAGCGATCAAATTCAAAAGAAGATGACGCTGGACGAATTTGTCCGGAACAATCGGGGAATCAACGGCGGCCAGGATCTGCCCCGCGAATACTTGGAGCTCCTGTACAACAACATTAAAGCCAACCAGATCAAAATGCAAACCGACATCTCCGACATGCAAGTCGTCACGACGGTGCGTGGGCTTGTGGTTGGTGGCTGGGATGGAATTTTTTCTCGTCGGCATGGGTTGATCTGAAATTGTACACTATATGCGTATGCGATGATGCGATGATGGGGAGTTCGTGCCAAACTGACTCGGTATGCCCGACAACGAATATGCCGCAACTTGGTTCGACAGCCCTGATGCTACCTGCTGACTTTGTGAATCTCGTCTGGGCACTTGTGATCGCACGAGTTGACTCGTCCAAGTTGTGTGCTTTGGTGTGTGGCAGCCAGTGAAACGCGGCGATTTTCGGTCGTCTTCGATTCCGCCTTGGAGGGTTCAGACCACTCCAAGGCCTCTCTCGTCTGGCCTTCACCCGTGCGCACTCTGTGTGTTTTCGAGTAGTGTCTACTTTAACCGCCCTCCAATTTTTCTCGATCAAGGGGAGTTGGTTCATTCGAAGTTGCGAAACGTTGTGTTGTGCATGTGGTCCAGGCTCGAGTAGACTTCATGGTGGTCCATTGCGCGTGTAGGTGGATCGGTACTCGGCACAGTGGGATGGAATCTTGAAGCGCCAAGAAAATGTCGTGGGTGCTTCGTTTACGTCCAACGCGTCAATTCTAAAGCTGCGCGCTGGTCGCCACGAACGGGAAATGTTTGCCTTGATTGTCGACAGTACAACGGAGAGCATCTTGAACGCATTTGAGCGCACGTGCGACGAAATGACCATGCAAAAGGTATCAAACGAGTTCGAGGGTGTGAAATCGCATTGCCCGGCACGTAGGCCCTGGACGGCATCACAAACTGCATCAAGATTGCCGTCTACTTCAACATGTTGCCCGAATTGAACAAACTCTTGGCCGCACTCGCCGCGTACGTTGTCGAGTTTGCGCACAGCGTCCTGAACGGCGACAAGGTACACAAAACCGCAAAGGAAAATCGCGACGGACACTGATGGGATGCTGTCGTTAGGTGCATGTCCCGCTCCAAGCGGCCCCCGACCAAATCGATGAGGACCGGTACAAGCCCGACTTCTGCGATTTGTGTGTTTCTTCAATGTCGAGTGTATTTGCGACTGCTGCCGCGCCTGGTTCTTTTGAAGGATTTTGCCTCATTCGGATGGGGATTTCTTTCTAGCGCGAGTCGCTTGAAGACGACGCGGACGCTGAAGGCGCTCGACGTGCTATTTGATGTCGTCCTCCAGCATGCAGACTTCCTCACGGTCGAATCGTGGACGTGTGTCGTCGAGTGCATGCTGCTCTTCAACACTCTCGACATTTGCCCGGCGTCGCTGGTCGAAATGGACGGTCAGATATGGACTGTGTATGATCATCGACTGCCGCTCATACTGTCGACTTAGACTTTGTCGATGCCCGTGGCGTGCCGTTTCCGCCAACGCAGTTGAGTCCGAAAGCCCTGGTAAGATCATACACGAGTGGGATTTTGAGTGGCTTCGATTGCCTACGACGGACCTCTCGATACCATCCACGTGCTGGTGGTGTGCATTCAAATGGATCGAGATCGTCGCCGCTGGTCGATTTTTGTATCGAGTCTTCAATGGCGGTTGTCTGACGCTCCACCTTTCAATTCAACACCTATTGCTTTTTATCGAGTGCTTCCTCACGCATCTCCTTGCATGAATGGCCCTCTAACATACCCCCCTACCGCTGCAACTGTAGCATAGCAAAAGCGGCAAGCTCCGAGAGCGGACGCGCCGTCTTGCCGAGCGCCAAGCGGCCCACCGCCAAACGATGCCGTCGACTTTGTCTCAACACCCTGCTTCGTTCTGGGACTCCCTGTCGTACTGGTGGGGCGAAGAAGAGGGCGAGGCCGACACCGACTTCCCCCTGGTGAGCGCCGCGCTGCGGGAAGCTGTCTCGCGGTGTGGTCAAGGGCTGTTGGAGCGTGAAATGTGGCTCAAGTTTTGCCGCAAGCTGCACAGCCGCAGCATCGAAGCACTTTTGAAAGCGCTGCTCCATCGAAAAACGGGCAAGAGCGAGACGGAAGGCGACATGGTCCAGGAGAACGCGATGCTCGCCCTGGAGTGGGCCACCAACGTGATCCTTGTCAACCTCCATCGTTTCGGCGCGCTATGGCCCCTCATGCACACTTATGTGGCCCAAGTTTTGACTGATCCGTCCAAACCGTTGCTGGTCGAACGAGTACGTGCTTGGATTCCATCCTACCTTGTCGAGACGAGCTTCTTGCCTTGCCGATTTGTGTCGATGACGCGCACGCTCGCAAGCTCTTCCATTCCCGAAAACGATTTCCCTGTGTGGAGCTGCACGTCAATGTGACGTATGTTGGCTCGTGCATGTTGTTGTAATGTCGATCTCCTAGGCGGTCGTAAACGTGCTGCGGGTTTGCATTCGGCTCTTCCACGATGCCGACTCGCGTCCGTTGCTGCTGGAGACGCTCGTGTTGCTGAAGGTACGCAGTCGTTGCTCAGGACAATGTCATGACGTGGGTGCTTGGTTGTAGAGCTTGGATAGCCCGATGTGGCAAGTGCTGGCGGAAAGAGTTGCCACAGGCATGCAGCTGCTGCTCAAAGCCAACTTGATGTACATGCACTCTCTGTCGCTGTCGACGTGGGAAATGCTGTTTGGGCTGCTCGGGATCGTGGCGCAGTACCCCGCGGGGTGGGCAGCGACCCTCGAGGCGATCCGGCAACTGCAACAAGATGGCGGCGTCCCAAAGGAATTGGTCGGGCTCTGGACAGGTATCGATCGACAAACGCTTGTGTTTGCTGCACCTCGCCTTCGTGAGGATGGAAGAGGTGTGCCGCATGGTTGGGTGGACCTTGCGTGTGGTTGGGCTGTGCATGTTGGAGACCGATCTCGGTCTATCGAGTGCATGGATCGTGATGGGATGGTTTCAGCATCTTTGAATGCACTCTGCGGCATGAAAATGGCCGCCGCAATCGTGTGGTCCATGTGGATCTTGATGCCGTGCCGTGCCAAGCTCACGGTGTCGCTGGCTGAATAGGCGTGTGCATGCGCCTCATTAACCAGCGCACGGGCGTCGAAGGCGACGCCCTCAAGCTGTTGTACGGGGTGGCCAACAGCGAGTCTGCAGACGGCAGTTGGATCGATTTGATGCGCATTTTGCTGTCGTACTTGCAAGACGAGCGGCCAGCAGTCGCCAAGATGGCATGGGACTGCTTGTACCGGAGTTTGATGGTCCCTGGCGTCAAGATTGCATCGCGTGTGTGGAAAGAATGCTTTGAAGAAATCATTTACACGCTGGACGATCGCTCGCGGTACGTCGAGTATTCGCTCGTGGCCACCCGTTTCGTGATGGATGGCTCACGGACGTAGCCACGGAACAACCAAGGACACGCGAGACATGAGTTTGTACAGCACGACGCTGTTGTCCAAAGTGTTTTTGTACAACATCCACACCCTCGCAGAGTTGGATTGCTTTGACGACCTGTGGCTAAACGTGCTCAAGCGCCTCGCGACCAAGCTGCAGACGCCCCACACGGCCCAACACGTTGAAGTGTACGAAACAACGCTGCACTCGTTGCACAACCTGCTCGTGGTCATGACTGCCGAGGGCATTTTCGACCAACACGCCAACCTGCTCGAGGTGTCCCACGACGTCATTCGAACGATCAGCCCCCATGTCATGCAAACACTCGGGGGACGTCCCGACGACGACGTTGCTCGAGACGATCCGGACATTGGGTCGGGGGACGTGCCCTCCGACGTTGGAGGCCCGGATCACTCTGCATGATGGTCGAAAAGTCGTCGAGAGGCTCGTACGATGTCTTTTGTCTCGCAGCGTATAAAGAACCGCATGATGTTCAAATGTTGTGTGGACTCGTTTCATCCATGTTGTCGACGAGTGTTGTGTCCATATGCGACCTTGACGGAGCGCCCCAGTTGGAATAACTCTGCGAGCGCCGTCCACGTACGTCGAGGGCGACCAACGATTCGTTTGGGGATGTGCTTTGCACGCCGCCGTGCAGCGGGGGTCGTTCCAGCGGAAGCTGCAGAGAGACTCATACCCACGGGCGGCGTCCGCACGAGTGGTCGGTACCACTCGGACGCTCCATTCCTGCGCGAGCGCTCCATACTGGGCGCGGATCAACTTGGACAACTCGACGACAGCGGCGGTGCTGCAACGTCATCCACCGACGGGTCGCCCTGCACGAAGCCAAGCGTACGACCGCGTTCGGGGTGTGTGTGTGAGGCAGGCCAAAACCAAACTGGCAGGCATGGATGGCCGCTGATGCATGCGCCTTCGGACGCGAACGTCCCGCGCGCTCCAGTTGCCGCGTCAGACGGGTGACGTCGCGCCCCTCGAGTTGTATACGTAATGTCGCGAGCTGGCGTGTGCAATCTGGCGTCGGACTCACCCAAAGTTCAGTCGAGCCGACCCACTCTTGGCCGGACGTCGGCTACGTTCGCCGTCGTCCAGACGAGTCCGCCGCCACTGTCGTTGCAACGCGTGGAAGCGCCTTGCGCTCTTGTAACACTCCCCCGAGGTGGAGCTTTGCCCCACCGGCGCCTCGCCCCATGACGTTTCCTGGATCGTTCCGTCGGCCACCTTGTCAAGCACCGACAGCCGCGCGCCGACCGACCCGTACTGTAGCTTCCCCAGTTCTCCTCGCGACGATTCGAAGCGCGCACGTGCTCGTGTTGCGAGCAGCGAAATATGTCGACGCAACAACCTCCGCGCCGATGGCCCCCGTCGTTGGGACTTTGGGTGCCACCGGTTCGGTCGGATGCAGCGCAGACTAGTCTGTCGCAGGCGCGCACACTCTTGCCTTCTCTTCCGTGCCATTTCGATAGGCTCGTCGACGAGTTGGAGTGCCGCCGCAGGTGGCATCTTCCCCGAGTTCTCTGGCCCAAATGGGGACGAGCGCAAACCCACCGCGGCAAAGATTTCGTGGAATCCAGCAAACACCTCTCCATGTCTTGAAGGGGGTGGCGGAGGCATCCATTAGTTTGACGCGTGTGCGGCTGTGGTCAGAGCACCACTGCACCATGCCGTCCATTTGCCGGGTCGGTCTGCCAGCGTTAGCGCGCCAGAGTTGCATGTGGACAGGACGTCGTCGCCTTGAAACGAGCGCTCTCGCGCAGGTGGCGGCTCGAATCCTGTCCGCTGCAAGCGACCGCCCCGCAGTCGTAGAAACCACGTATGGCACGACAAAAGTCCAAATCCGTGGACGATTGTGTGGGACTTCATGAGAACGGGGGGGGACATGGCCTTTGTTCCCGAGAGAAATACATGTACTACAGTGCATATCTCTCTTCGGGTCATTCGGCGGCGAGTTGTCGGGCAGCCGGCGCCGCGCTTGCCGCGGGGAGATAGGACGGCATAAAAACATGCTGGCAACTCCTTTTTTCCCCACGTGACGCAGACATGTCGCTAGCGCCGCGCGTTCGGCCGATTGTTTCTGTGACTTGGCCACACCGCGCCATGAGTATCCGATCGTTTGCTCGCGGCGGGTACAGTTCGCCGGGGCTTGATCGACCGCTGGCCCTCACCGCCGCATCCGATCGCACAAAGGTCCGCGTCCCGTGGCTCATCGTCCACCGCACGACCGGCGAAATGCTGACGCCCGTCGAAGGGCGTCCCCCGCAACAAGTCGTCCACGTCCGCCGATCGCATGGTAGAGAAATTGTAGACCAGATATACTGTAGGACTCGAAACTAACGGTGTGTCGGGATAACGCACAGCCGCACGATTGGTGGCACGGGGGCTACTACTAGTAGTACTAAAGCGGAAGCAGTGGCACTACCACCACAGCCAGGGGGCAAGGCGACAAATGCTCGCGCGGGCGTGCGCAAGAAGGCCGACCACCGGCGCGCGGGTGCATGCACCCCCATTTCCAGTGCTGCGGGTTGGACCATGCTGTGTGTTTGGGCTTCACATGCACCGACTGTCGAGGAAGGGGAGTGGCGGTATAGTAGTGGACGGTCGCACTCGTCGGTCTGTCGGGTCGGTTCGATTTTTTTTGCGGTGCAGGGCAACCGATCGGATGGTCGTTTGGCTTGCTGCGTGCACGAGCGAAGAAGAGAGCCAAGCACCCGTTGTCGCTGGCGACTGCGGTTTCGGCAGCGTCGCCCTGCTGCTCCATGCGCTGGTGGGGGCGGCGCCGTGGTGGCGGGCGATCGTTTGTGTCCTGGCGGCTTCCCATCCCCGCGACAGGAATGTCAGAAACTAGGCTCGGTGCTGTCGCCATCGCGCCTATCCATACATATGGACGATTCCCGTGCTCGCCCAAGACGCCGGTCGCGTCGTGGACAGCTCGCCGGGACAACACCACCCAAACGAGGCGTGCCACGAGTGCACGAGCCGCTTTGGGCCGCCAACCCGCGACGTCGAGTAACTCGCATCGTACTCGATGGACAATTCGATCGTGCGGCCGCTAGCTTCGCGGTAGCCGTCGCGCTGCCGCCCCGTACGGGCCAAATAGCCCGCTAGGCTGGCTCCACATGGCACGCCACACACGCCAAGTACCTGCGGTCCCACGCAGGCAGTTCAAAGTCTGCGAAAAATCCCACTCCGTCCAGAACGACGGCGCTGGCCTTGCGGCGGCATCGCCTACAACTCGACCTGGTATCGGTACAGTACCAGGCGACGGGGCGGCTCAACCTGTTGCGACTGCTGGTTTTATCAGGTGGGGGGGGATGATTCTCTGGGCGAAACGAAAATATCTTCACTTTGCAATCTCTCCCGTCGGTCGCAACCACGCGGCGGCCGTTGGCATTCGTCCACATGCAGCAAGAGCTCACGCCCCCCGCGACAACATTTGGCCTGCGCATTCAAGTGCCGACCCACGACAACCATTTTCAACGGATGCTGTACCCGCCACAGACGTCGCCGACCGACGAGTACTCGCCGACGGACGCGCGCGAGATGGCGCCGTTCCTGCGCAACCTGCGCAACATGCTCGAGATGGAGAGCCCGGAAGTGCTGCGATGGAACAAGGACGGGTCGGCGTTCGAGATTCACAACATGGACGAGCTCACGCACACCATCTTGCCCAAGTACTTCAAGCACAACAAGTACACGAGTTTCCAGCGCCAGCTCAACTACTTTCACTTTAAAAAGTGGACCAAGTCCCGCGCCAACGTGTGCACGTTCTCCAACGACTTTTTCCTCCGCGACGACCCGGACAAGAGCTTGTGGATCACGCGAAAAAAAGCGCTCGGGGGCAGCCGGTCGGCGTCGTTTGACGAGTCGGTGCCGACGCCGCGCACGGCTGCCGTCATGGTGGCCGAGGGATTCGACCCATGCGACCCGCGCCGACCGACCCCGCAAGAGTTTCTCATGAAGGACGATCTCGAGTGGCTCGCCAACTTGGAAACCGTGCCTCTCTCCAACGTCAAAGGCGACTCGGCTGCCCTCGACTGGATACAGCCGACTCCATACCCCGACGCAGCCTACCCCGACACGTGGGTCGTCAACGTGTGAAGCTTCCGGTCTCGCATCGCGGGTCTCGGGACCTCTTTGTTGGCAGTAGTTTGCGTGGCATTAATTTATTCGGGCTCCCCCACTACTTCGTTGGTCGTCGTGATGCTTATCCCATTCGAGGCCGAAAACCATCGAAACAACTCGCGGGCCACCGTCGTCGTCCTGTAGTCGCAAGGTGGCACCACGACGAGGAAGTAGCACGGTAGAACGTGAAGCAGCACATGCAACGGGGGGCGGCGACTCGCCTGCGTTTCGCGCCGCGATCCCGTTCGTTTTCCACTGTGAAATGCCGGTCTGGTCGCGGCGGTGGGGCTCGTGCTTCTCGCCTGCTCTTGGCCGTCGCAGCGGCCTGTGGACATCCGTCCGGAATCGACAGCAGATTCCAGTATCTTTTTGACGAGTTTCAACTTGACATGGTTTCGAAACGAGCTGTTCAAGTGGATCCGGGGGCGCTCGACGATCCGGGCGGCGAACACCACGCAAGGGACGCCGCCGCCCGACGGGGGGGGAGGAAGGGGGCGTGCCGCGAGTTTCAAGCGCCGACGCGACTCGATCGTGCTTGGTCATGGCGGCGGCATGGGGGCAGGCAGCGTCGGGCAAGTGATACCCACAGGTCACCGAGCAGCGAACGAAGAGCAGCGAATTCGAATGGGTGACTGCCACCGACCCCCCGGCGTTCAGTCGGGTTTCTGCACGCCCGAGTCGATTTGTATCGAGGTTGCAGCACCCGAGTCCACTCGACGTTCCGCGGCACCCCAGTCCCTTGAAACTCGAGCCCGTGATGGCCTCAGGTCGACAAGGCCGCCAGTTCGAGAGGGCCGACGGGGGCTGTGCCCGATTCCCCCCCAGCCCGGAAGTGTCGCGGTGGCGTTGTCCTACGGCTCGATCCACGTGGTGCACTGTCCCGTTGGTGGGGGCAGACACG
>NW_008580170.1:225583-240358 GCF_000520115.1 Aphanomyces invadans
TACTGTATATCCTAGTATAACAGGCTGGGGTGTCAAAACGTTGGCGAGCGCAACCATGTCAAGGTAAACTCAAGGATGGGCATACAACAGGACCCTTGGCAACGCCGTCACCGTCCTCGTTCCACAAGCACGTGCTTGCAGTGGGCCCCCGACCAGGGGCGATGTGTCTATGGTGGCGGGAGAGTTGCATGGAATAAGACACATATTGGACGTTCCACGGAAAGATATCGCGAATGGACCACTAGAGGAGTGCCCCTTTCTTTTGCGTCCGGCAGCACTACGTGCACCACGCGGCGCTTGCACTGTCGAGTTTCGTCCACGTGACATTTCGTTGGTTAATTCATTAAAAAGATTTGATTGGATGAAATAGTATGACGCATCCACCAATGACGAAATTTCAAGGTGACCTTGGGAGAATTTATATTCCCCCGTGTCCCTCGAAATTGCCTCGTTCGCCCACTCCGATGATGGCCTTGGAATCGCTTAGCGTCGAGCTCGTCGTGCTCGTTGTAGGTCTCAGCGCCCTCCATATCGCAGCACTGGTACGGTCTTGACATGTTTATTCTACTCAACTAGAGGGTTCTTGGTGTTGCAGGTGTTCTGGGCCACGCGAGCGTACGGCGAAGGCAACAACAAAGCTGTAGACACCAAAAAGCGACAATAGATCAGATTGCACTAGCTGAAAACGTACCAGGCGGCAAACGTAACCACGCGTGGACCAAGCGTTGGTGGAATAATACAGCTTTGGTTCGATCTCTGCGCTGCGATGCTTCGACAGTGCTGCGACCTTTGTTGAAAAACGCCTTGCGGGCTCGACCGCCCTGACTTCCACGTCCTCTTTCGATCGTCCCATTGGGGTTCATTCGAAAGCTGAAGCATCGACAGGAACAGATTCGATAGCCACAGGGGGCGCATGGCATTTGAGTCGCGACGGCAGCGACCCAACATACATTAGCTCTCGTCGGTAAAACGTTGCATGATACCGCAGATCGTTTCTCGTACGTCGCCGCTCTGGATAGCAATGTACCATACTACTACGTAGTAGTAAAAAATGAAAAACCAAATGCCATCTTGTATATTTTGTAAGTCATTTAATGTGTTGAAGATGAAATACACGGTGACTCAAAAAAAATTGCCATGGAGGGTGGTCTCGACACCATAGCCAGCGACAACAAGCACGCGCCGAGTTTCATTGAACAGCACAGCACTGCTATCTCGATCGTAGTGTTGTTCGTGGGGTTTCTCCACTGCTGTTGGGTGGTACGTAGACGTCGTTCGCCGCCACAACGTCACGTGGCGATGCTGTAGATGTACAAAGCTGTCTACCCCTTTTGGCAAGAACTGAAGAAACTCGACGCTCAAGAACAGGCCGACGACACTGCCATCGCAGAAGCCTTCAAGAACGGCAAGTTGGCAAATCCCAAAAAACGAACCAAGTCGACCAAACTCGATTAACTCCAGTTGGAATCTGTTGTGACCGAGTAATCCCAGTGCATGAAGACTGCCACAATAAGTACCTCTCGACTCGCTTGAAACCGCAAAACCCGCATGCCAATGCACACACGAAAATTCGTTGCAAAGTTACCATCACTTGCAATGGCCATCACAGATTGTTCAGCTGCCTAGTCCTTAAAAAAGATGCGGGCGCCGTTGAGCGACCAGTTGAGCAAGTCAAATTCCCTGCGGTGCAACTCGATTCGCTTGGCGGTGAGCTGGAGTGTATGCACCTCCTCCTCGTCTTCGATGAGGTCGGCAGTCGTTTCTTTCTTGTTCTTCTCCATGTTGGCTTGCTTGCGGGCATCGCGCTCCGCCTGCTTGATGTTGAACGCGGCTTCATCTGCTTCAAACTTGCGTTCGACTTCTTCAAACCAATGCAGTGAGTCAAACGCCTATGTATCCGTAAATCCTTTTCCTTTGCAGACCATCGCATGCAACGCATCGATACACGAGCTCGAAACACAACCATCCTGAAGCAATACGTGCTGAGAAAATCTCCACCTAAAGCACATTTCATGCTGAAATGTCCACTTGGTGATGCCACTCAAGTTCAGGAAACCATCGACAAACATTTCATGCACGACAATCTAGTACGAAAATCTTGTCAAGCAGAGCATATGTATCTGGCCCCTCCAAGCCTCCTCGATGGTACAATCGTCAACTCCAAGTAGATTTTTTTGCACGCCCGTCATGACAAATCAAAGGCAATTTACCTCGCCTTGGTTCAGAATCGCCAACAAATAGGCAATCCCGATGGCAAATCCGTCATCAGTAAAGTACGATTCGCGCCGGCGTGTGTTCTTGTACATGAGGTCCTTCGCCTGGACGGTTGTCTCGATAAAGTTGATGGTGAGCGCAGGCACGATCTGGTAAAAAAGGCCAAGGTGCTTTTGCGACAATACAACTTGCTGGAACACTTCGACCAGTACGTGAAAATAGTCGTTGTTCTCACTGAAATTGCGAGACAGGTTAGACACGACCGTGTCGACGTTCTTGGCCGCGACACGCGTTTCCGGGCTTAATTCGGTCGCCATTGCTTCGAATTCAAAGTTGCGCTTGTTCAAGTCCGGCACAAACTTGATCGCATTGCTACCCCAGGTTTTTTCGAATAACACATTATGAATATGCAACATGCTGCAAATGAAAAACAAAGTCCCGCTTATCCACAACCAACGTTGGAAAAGATCACGCTTGCGCAAACACATACGGAAACAGGAAACCACCGACGCAGAGGCTGAAACAGACGGCTGGACATAGAGGATTTTTGTCGAATGATCAATACGTCGACTTTAACATCCTCAAAGATGTTGATCGAACAGATCAACAGCTTCCAGCTGTATATTTCAGCCGCTCGTTCAGAAACATCCACTAAATTCGTAACGACTTGAAGCCGTTGGCGTGCATTCGACTTTCCACGAAACAAGCAAGTATACCAATTTCACCCATCAAGAGTCGAGGATTTGCCATGCATGCAGTACCTGCAGTAGTTCATGCCGGCTGACCGCACCATACGGACATATCCGAGAGCATTCCCCATTTCCGTGATGAGGATACGATATTGGTCCAAGAACGTTCGCCCTGCATCGGACACACCGAGTTGTCGGATTTCTACCCCACAATGATAAAATTAGCACACTCGTCTTTGATATCCAAGTCAACAAACCTTTGTTGAACTCAAACGCGCGCTGGTACGGGTATTTGTGGTCCTGGGTCTCGGTTTTGTGCGCCTTGTACCACCGCACTTCACGCTTCAAGAAGCTCTTGATGTAGTCGTCATAGAGAAATTGCGAAAAGATATCGAATTTCTTGTTGAGGAATTGGTACGTAAAGTTGACGGTCGTGTTGAGGATACCCATGCCGTGTGTGCGGATGCTGCTTGCAATCGAGTGGATTGAAATCGCATTCAAGTGACGCGACCCTTTGTCGTTGCGCCGTTCGAGGAAAAACTGCTGGTTCAAATTGTAGTTGTATCGACCAACAAACACATGAATGTTGCGCATGATCTGCAGCACGTCCAGTCCTTGGTCCAAACTTCCCATTGGCAAGTGGTTTTCGGCCAAAAAGAGTCCATACTTGTCATACGCCAATTGGCGCATCTCGCCATATCTACCGTCACATATCTATTTAGTTCAATCTCGATGCAACGCAGGTCCAACAAATGGTAAAAATTAAGAGAAAAATCGGGCATATGCATAAACACCCTCCGTCAAAACATTCCGTGAAAACGAAGGCAGAACTTCCAAATGCAAACACGACAAGTGTGATTTCGACAGACGAGGCACATCGTACAGAACGTCCATACAGCAACTCACAGTGGGAGCGCAAAGGCTAAAACAAATATGTTTGATACCATACAACTGACAGTGAACATGCCATTCGAATGTGCAAACCTTCATGGGATGGGACAGATTTCGTTCGCACATTCGGCGTGCACTATGCACAAGGATGCACGATGGAACTTACGTTTTCCAGTCGTGGAGCGCAACCGTCGTGAGATTGTAAAACGTCGACTCCAAATAATGCGTGACTCGGTCGCGCAGGTCGATGCACTTGCCCCAAATACGAATCGGACGGAGATCCATGTAGTAGTGCAGCACCTGGATATCGTGCAAGTCAGAAGTTCAATTCTCGTGTCTTGAAAAGTCTGCCTCAAACCTACTTTAAAATCCGTGTTGTTAATGGGGTTGGGCGTTTCCATGTGATCGAGATGCACCGAGTGGACATGCAAGCGCAGGTCATTCTCGATGTCCATGCAGAGCGGCCCGACGAGCTCCTCCTCTACAACTTCTTCGACAAAGGCAGCATACGCGCCAACATAGTACGCGACGGCATTTTCCTCATGTCCCGCCATCTTTAACACCTTGATAGCATCGAGAAATCCAGCCAGCTACGCGAGGATCAATGGTGGCATCACTTTACTCGAAATGTATTCATACACTCCAGTCATCATAAGGGCTAGCACATCATGCTAACACCATGCACTTTCGAAAAAACCAAGTCAGATCGATCGTACATCAGCCCCATAGAACGGGGTTTCACCAAAAAGTCAACACCAACAGGACATCGAAAGGTCCTGAAGCATCCAACAGATTCAACGTATAACTATTCAACAAGGCGGATCGCGTCATGACAGACATTCTAACGCAACCATACACCTCGTAATCACGACGCGAGTCGTAAAACATTCGGTCATATTCTCTTGTTGGAACACGGAACGCAGAGGCCTACCACGTATTGTATGCGGTTGGCATTTTCTGGGACCGAGTACATGTCTTGGACAAACAGAGTGAGGAGCTCGCGGCTCCAGTATAAAAACGAACAGTCGGTCGCCAGGCGAATCTTGCGCTGAAAGTCACACAGCAACTGGAGCTTCCACAACAACTTGAGCGCTTCAGTTGGCGACGACGTGGCTGCTTTTTTTATGGATTTGTCGTTGTCTTCGTCCGAAATGAGCGCAATTTGGACGGCAAGCGATAGCACCGTCAACCGGGTTGATGAAAACGACTCGCCCGTATGCAAAATGTCTTCCATGACGGAAACGGCGGCCAGTACGTCCAATTTCGTGTCGTCAAAACGCTTGCTCGCTTCAAGCTTGGCCTTGATTGGGCGGAAGAACAACATGAGAGCATGTGCAACTTGTCTACATGACGAGAATGCAGGAATTGTTTGAGTCAGGGTTTGTACATTCGCATGTAACAAATCGAAAGTCCATCAGAACACGATGCTCACACAGAAATCCACGATATCGTACCGCAGAATCAACGCCGCACTCTCGGCGAGAATTGGATTTTTCCGAGCCAGCATAAACTCGATAGCCTTGTTCATTTCGATGCAGTGGTAGAGCGGGCGCAAGATGCGTTTCGGCATGGGGATATTCAGTTGCAGATGGAGCTGGAGCATAGTTTGCATCATCGTTTGAATGCGCTTGGCCAAAATGAGCCCTTTCACGATTAAGTTGCCTCGAATCCTAAATGCAACAGAAGTTGAACAATACAGAACGAAATGTCCGCAACGGGGGCGTGAGATATACCCCAATATGCGCACAGAGTCACCTCCCCCGCGTGTACTCATTTGAAAAAACGACTCAAAGCGCACGAGCCACGCGCGAACTTCACTTTGCACATAGACAACATCATCTTCAAACACGTCGTCAAACTTGGCTACAAAAGGTAAGTGTCAGCAACATTCAAGATTGTGCACAACACAACACAAAACAAGAACATCGAATTTGGAGGTTGAAGTGAGTTGTACCAAGGTATTCACGTCTGGCTTGCACCACATCGACAGGCTGAGCAGTCTTGGACTGGAGGGGGGCATATTTGAGCAAAAATTCGGGCAAGTGCCAGCTCAAGCGACCACACAATACAACGACAGGGGCCTTGAGTTGCAACTGCCACAGCTTGTCGAACAGCCCCACGTCGGGTAGTACGTTGTTCGGTAGCAATTTTCGAAACACGACATATAGGCCTGCCGCTCCGACCAATTGGATTCGCTCGTTTCTACCAACAAACAGTCAGATATGCTGACAAAGGTACCTACGTTTCGGAGGCTGTGCCGAGTGCGGATTCGATCGCTTGGAAGCGACTGGTCAAGCAGTGAAAGAATTCGTCCAAAAACACGCGATTGTTGCGAACGTCAATATTGTTTTCCTGCTCGTCGTCCTCGTCCTCGTCTTCTACAGAAACAACGCCCATCATCCTCACGGAAAGTGGACGGATTCTGGAAACAATACAATTCGACACAAGATGGGTTGCGTGGTGAGTGAAACGTTAAACTTACCGCTGTCCTCGTAACTAAACGTGGTTTCAAAATCTTGTTCAATGCAGGTCTGGAAAACTTTGGCACCTAGGTTGGGATAAATAACCACGTGTTATGATGCAACAAATATGTACCAAGTCCATGGAAACCAAGCACACACAATTTAGCAGATCCATCACGTTGGCACTACAAATCTCAATCTTATCATGCAGTCTTCCGACGCTACACGATCGACTTTTAAAACAGTAGCCCCACAACGTCGCCCATAGCGCCGACAGTAACCCACAGAAGCATGTGCCAAGCAATCAAAACAGTACGGTCGTTCCAGTCGTACCCATAAACGTCCCGTCCAAGTTAACCAAGAGCCGCTCAAACGCCTTGACTTTTTCGACCGTGACATTGTACCTGGCTGGATCAGCCCGCACGTACTGCATCATGCGCTTGTATTTGTCCCAAGACGTCACGATATTGGGGTTGTCGAGCACAATCAAGTCGAGCGTGATGAGGATTTCCAGCACGTGGGCAAAGGCGTCAAAGACACTCGTCAAATGAACGTGCTTGAACGTCGACTTCCACAGCTTTTGAATACTCTGGTACAACGACGCGAGTTGATGGACGAGATTTGTCGCAATCGCATTGCAGCGGTCCACGAAATTCGATATGTCCTAGCGCCACACAATGTGCTCAGCAACTCCTCCGGGAAAACTCACGTTCCATCAATTTCTTCATGGGCAAAAAAGTTACACATTAACTTCGGGAGGCACCGGTAAGGTTATGCAGGTAAGTATGAAGGCGGCGTCATGAGCTTAACACTGAAGACAATCTTCCCCACGAGTTCACCGAAACAAGGATGGGAAAGCGAAGATTCCAAATCAATGCCGTGTGGGTGCAAATTCAAACGACAACCACATCGAGAAATGGCAGAGCACAGTGAATAATGAGGAAATCTGATAAAATCATCTGCAGCGACGACGTACTTGGAAAAATGGGAGCATGCGCCCAATGTGTACTTCATCCTCGCCCGGCTTGACGTCGCCCTTGTCTCCATGCTTGGCTTGACCAAACATGATCAACGCCGGGTAAAAGTTGTCCTCAACCGTCACTTTGAGTTCAGATATCTCATCACAGAGCACAGCGAACACGGTCAGGACTTTGTTAAACAGTTCGTTGTCTGTACGAATGAGATCCTGGACGTCCACGCGCTCTGCGGGATGCAAATGCAGTTGGATTGGGTCCGCCTGTACAGCGAGACATGGTCAGGTTCGACAGCAAGTAGCTGAAGCGTACCCAGTACCCCCACACTTCGGACATTGCAGCGGAGAGGGCATCTTCGATTTCTTTGAGCTTCGACTGTTTGTACAAAACGACGATGAGGGCGTTGCAGTCGATAATAGATAATGGAGAGAGGTCCTACAGTGTGCTCGTTAACAATCTCGAGGCCTTTCTGCAACTGCTCGCGAATCGGTTGATCGTGTGCGTCAAAGTCTGCAAATGGGGAGACAAACTGGTAGTCTTCTTCGTCGATCGCGTCCAAATCTGGCGCTTTCCCAGTGGAAGTTCCCAATGCTGTCGTGCGAAGCTCCGACGCACGTGCACTTCGTCGACTCGAGTTTGATGCACGACTGCTAGACGATGCACGGGAGTCCGATCTTTCGCGATTGCTCATCATGGACGCACGCGAATCAAATCGATCGAACCGCGTCGAATCCGCATACGACGCCCGTGAGTCGAATCGGGGGCGTTCGTTTCGTCGTTTGATGTCAACTTCGCTCAAAGTGTCCGAGATGAGGTCGCTTTCGTCTCCGTCCGACGAGACAGAGCTTCGCTCTGACAGCTGGCGAGCAGTCGGGGGCGCATTCGGGGGAGCTGGACCGGTATTTAAGGTAGATGGAGTCGCCGAAGCTGTCGCCGCCGGTTGATTGCGCACGCTACGGGAACTCATCGCAGAAGTGAGCAACAGGCACACGAGCGGCCAGTATATCCGGATAAGGTCGCAAATGTCGGTCGTTTCCTCCGGATGTCTGTGTAATAGATATTGAAAAGATATTTCCGATTCCGTCTTTTTCTCTACTAATTCCTCAACTGTCACACGTTGACGACACAAAATTCATGTGAACCGCAGAGAATAGCACGGTGCTCGTGCGCCAAGTACACAACATTTAAGTGCATTAAGTTGTTTGGAATGCGCTGCAGAGGCCCATCCATGAAGCCACCAGCTTGACCGAAGTGGCAACACGCTCACGATAGAGTTATTCACCGATGTTGTTCAAGCACTCTTGAATAACATCGCTGTACGGGGCAAACGGACCAAGGTCCTTGGCATGGGTCAGCATTGCGCGAGTGGTTTCGTTGGTGGGGTTTGACACCATGTCATGGATAAGTCTGCGCAACTTGGACTGGAATACCTCAAGGAGCATCGATTGCTTGCGCAAGGACGTCACGGCACCTGTAAAGCAAAAATGGGCAATGTGGTGAACCACCATGCGATACATCGCCATTCCTTTCTCGGCCGTGAGATGCTGCTGGACGACACTTTGCAGGTACGCATCCAAGATGGCATCATCCACGACGTAGACACTTTCAAGGTCGGTGATCGTCTAGCAGTACAACATGAATACATCTCCACCGTCGACCAACAATGGAATACCACAAAAAGTCCACAGGATGGACTTGTCAAACGCTGTCAAGATTAATACATTCAATGAACAATAGTTGATAGAAACAAATGTCCGAACTCGCTTCACCGCGTAGGGAGGGACTAACACATCACGAGAACGGGTTGGTACCTCGAGCAAATGGAGGCACTGGAGTTGCGCGACTTCGTTCCACACGGCGAATTGGGTCGCGATTGGCACTCGGTTCGGTTGCAAGTACATGGTCAAAATCCACGCGAGTCCTTTGTCGCCAAACGAGACGTTGCAAAACACTTGCACGAGAGTCGAGAGCAAGTTCGAGACCGATTGGTGCTGCACTGACACGATGCGTTCAGTGGCGTCCATGAGGGAATCAGGTTTGTCTTGATCGTGGCGCTGGCGAATGTACCGGTGTATCAGCGCATGCAAACCAGCGCTGCAGTCGCGCCATGCTTCAGCTTCCCATAAATATACATGCGCCAAATGGAGCACTTTGTCCGTGGGGGAGATGGCGGCGAATAGCTCGGGCTGTCTAAGATGACATACACAGATTTTAGACTACTCGACGAACACAATGCTGTGCAAAGAAGTCATCAAGTCAAAAACCAATACTGTCGACGTTTCACAATAAAAACTTCAACAATGCTTGAACGGTCCAGAGTACTTCAGTTACCTCGTTTCGACAACCGTGAGGAATTTCACGAGATGTGTCAGCATGATCGACTCTTCTTGTGAGTCCATCGAATGCAGTCGGGAAGCCAGGGCAAACACCCATCCAGGTGGGGGTGGCAGTGTACTAACTGTTGGATTCGCAGACTTCGAAGTCGATTCAAGAGGTTGAAGCGTGTGACATGTGATGTTCTTGGAAATTGCTGGGGGACACAACAGCGCCTCGTAGATGGCGACGAGCGGAGGCTGTTCCAGCACACATCGAAGTAGCTGCCGCACAAGTTTATGTTGGCCTGGCTGTATACATTGGAGTAAAGGATATGCTGTGGCTCGAACCCAGTCTCGCATGCTGTCGTTGACTCCTTTCCAGGAAATGACAAACTCCAAGAGCGCTGCCGCGACGGCCAATTGAGGTTTGGGTGTTGTAGTCAGTGACGGTACGTAAGACTGAATAAACGCAACAGTCTCCTCCAGATCAACTACGCACGCTTCGCCGTCAGATGCCACAGAATGGTTGCTAGGTTACCTTGCACCAAAGAATGTGGATTGGCTGCAACAATTTGATGCAACGCCACAATTGCCTCGACAACTTGAGGCGAAAGGTTTGTTGAGAGCGTACGAAGCGTGGGCCACACCGACACAAACGGAGCAGGTTCCAACGATGGGTAGGTAAAAAGCAGGGGATATGTGGCTGCAAGAAACCGCACAGCTGATGCACTTTGTGTCCCCAGTTCGCTCGCTTGCTGGATGAAAAACGGCAAAAACGCAACGGTGGAGGCTTCATCAATCAAAAAGACGAGCGCGTCCAAGATGCATTCTTGCATGACTCGGGGCCATGGTTCGAGGGAAATCGAGTCCACCGATTGCGTCAGAGCTTTGGCGTCATACCCACAGAGCAGAGGAAAGAGGTACGCTATGCTGGGCTGATCCAGTCGGTAAGATAAACAAACTCTCCAAATTCGCATCGTCAGCGTCTAGCCATGCAGTGGAATGAGCACATGAACCAGGGTTAAATTGCCTCCAGCGAATGCACGTCAATATGCTCAGCAAAATGTTTCAGTATGAATGGGTGGAGTTCTGCTTTTGGAAATTGCATCAACGCGGAAAATAATTGGAAATGGATACGAAGCCGTACTTGCAATGGAAGAAGGGCCGGTGGAAACCGCATTGCCAAGAACACCTTGGTCGACGCGAGAACTTGATGGTCCAAGAGCTGCTGCGCGTGGATTTTATCAGCTTGGCACAAGCGTAATATCCACAGCAACGTTGCGGCAGTCATCTGCAGCAATTCGTCAGGTGACGGTTGCCCTCTGTTGATGAGGCATACCTCAATTGATTTGAGCAAGGTGTCCACAGTCGCCACGGACAGCAAAGAATTCAGCAATGAAAAAACGGCCGTCCCTTCAAGAAACTGTGCAGCTGCCCTGTTCGACAAACCACGTGAAATGCCCCCCCACCGTGTATGATTGAAAGGGACGATGCTGCCAGCAACACTCACCGTGGGGAATGCATTGCAATGACGACACAAATTTCGAGCAACTGGAGCTGTGCGTGGCTTGAAACCAGCGGGGCTTGTTGCGCGTCGATGAGTTGCCTGCGGGGACTCGTTACTACGTTGAGCAGCACGTATTTCTGCAATATGCTTCAACATACAACAAACGGGGCGGGAGTTGAGTAAAAAGAAGTGCTTGAATCGGGTCGGCAATATCCTTGACGTCCGAGACCTCGTCTTCATCAATGTACGCAACAACTCTGGCATGTCCTGGATATGATAATCGTGTAAGTCCACTTCATGCTTCGATTTGGCCCGTCGTATTGCAAGCGCTTGGCATTTCTGACAATTCTACCTTGTGCGTCGCGAGGAGTCCATTCAACTTGATCGACGTCCGTCATCAAGTCAAATTGAATCAAGCATGCATGCAGCACATCAATCGCAGCCACAAGGACCGAAGAATTGGATTCCTCGAGGGCTGAACGAGCAACAAGTGCCATTGCAGTCGTTGCAGCGGTTGTCTACACCGGCCGGAGACCACTTAGTTGAGTTTCTCTCATGCCTACGTGGCTGATGGTCGACATTCATACCCCCGCCGCGATCGCTTTTGCCAGCACACTCAATGCCATCGCACGCTGTGAACCCACGGTACTTCGGGCTAAGATTAGCAGCTCTTCCGTCGTGTACCTACCGTGTGTAGTAAGATGGCGACGTGGTCGCTAATTACAACGCGACGACACTTACCCAGCTAGGTCTGGGTTCAAGCCGTGGTGAAAGAGCCCTGTATGCAGCGGCACCGTGTCTGCTGTCGCAACGATGAGTTTTCCCTCAAGATCCACACGGGGTTGCGACTCAGCGACGTGTTCTCCTTCTGGCTGAAGATGAACTTCTGGAAGCGACGCCATCCACTCATGTTTCAACCGTTGTTCCTTTGGCAGTTCGCTCACGGCACGGCGAAGAGATTCGTCAGTGCTTGGAGTGACTGTTGAGGTGGAGGCTGGTGGTGGATTTTGAAGCGAAGGCTGGACAGGCGAGGAAGAGTCGTGACTGGGTGGGGCAATGGAACCTGTTGCTGCCGGGTCGGTAGAGTTCTTCTTGCGTTTCATAAACATATCGAGTATTTCAGGAGGCAACGAGGCATGAAGATCAGCTTGCGCTTTACGAATATCTTCAAGCGACATCTTTGCAATCGCCGCGTCATTGTCGTACTGGATGTCATTGGGAATGGCACTGGACGAGGTAGATTGTAGTTTTCGTGCAATGGTGGGCAGAGTGGCCACCGAATCTGTCGTAGCTTGTTGGTTTCGACGACGGCCAAAAAGACTAGTCTTCTTGGTCGAGGGAAATCCGCCGTCTGTGGGTGGAATTGTTGACATTGGCATCGTTTTCACAGGCGTTAAGCGTTCCACCACTTGTGCGCGGACTACCGACGGAGGAAGGGGAGACGGCGTTGGTGGCGCTTGAGTTGGGATGTGCTTTGGCTTTGTCGATTGCAGCTTCACGGAAGAAGCCTTTCCACTTTGCATGAACTGCTCCTGCTCATGAAGAAGTTTGGCAAGTTCCGCGTCCATGTCCATGATGGCCAAAAGTGCGCGGCAATCGAATGGAGTTCAATTATCCGTAATACAGTTCGTTGTTATCCGGTTGATTTTCTTCTAGTGACTGGGCCAGTCGCGGTAGTCGGGAGTCACGCGATGGCCGTCACGAGTTACAGCGTCGTGACGTCGATGCGCAACGCACTTCCTATTGCACTGTGTCATAGGCGGGGAGCTGTAGGCGGGGAGCGAGGACGTTTTCGGGGTTTCAGACTTGCTGTTCTCTAGAGCTGTTGCGGTATCGTTCAGTTGAGAAACATAACACAACGCAAGAAGTGGTCGATCGGAATCTGTTATCATACATGGAGAAAAGTGCCACGCACGATGTGCAATAAAAATGGCCACCTTGTTCCAGTGAGTCCTCCAAGGGCAAGGTGGATAACGGTGGAGAGGGTCGACTTAGGAAGACAAATGGGGAAAGCATTGCTCAAGCGTGAAGCCCTTGTCTTGGTGTTTGCTTACCCAGTGGTCGTTCAATTGGTTACGCTACGAATGAACCCCATCAGGATACCTGAACGTGCCGCACCATCGTATAGAGACCAAGGACTTACTCCCACGTTCACCATAAACGTCATCATGCAGATTTTGCACTTGACCGCCGTTCGGTCGGCTTCCATCTTAGCTCGCATTTCAGGAGCGTTCTTGGCCTTCGCTTCCTTGGCCTTCTTGGCGTTGTTGCGTTCACGCGCAGTCGCACTCTTCTGACCATTGCCACCTCCCATGTTGCTAGTAGTTTGCAGTTGGAAATTCGAGAATGGTGCCACATACTGTTCCTACCAACAATTCATTATCCATCCTCACACCGCTTAACATGCATAAAAATAAATATATAGAACCTTGTATTGAATTGTGCCCGTTTTGACTTGAATCCACTGCTACCATTAAAATTTTGCTGGTAGAATGGTGAATATTCACCCCCATAGCAATCATCAAGTGTCCAATTTATCCGAAAACGTCCTCTACTAACCGAAAACTGCAGTGCATGGTGGACGGGCATTCATGAGGAAACTACCGAGAAATATTTTTGTATTCCGTATGTATATGGACGAGCGAAAAATTCCACTGAAAGGATAATTGGGTCGCGAGATGGCATTGGGAAGAAGTACTAGTACTATTCCCAACTACTAAGTTAGTAGGATTTATTACTTGCCCAAATCTGCGCGGAGCCGTTTTCAACCGTGCAGTTGCTCCATCCTGACACGGCACGAATATGTTGTTCAAGCAAGCGAGCCCATAGGTAGCTAGATGACCAAAGGGTGTGTTGGGACGGAGCTCTTGCTTCTCTACTTGAATGCACAACAACTCGGGCGTGAGTTCTGTGTTCTGCAATGACTGGGTCTGCAAGCTGTAAAAAAAGTCCCTTTGAGCAATTGCTTCGGCTCACTTCGACGGACGATCGACTTATCACAAGTCACAACTTTGGCGTTTGCCTGCACAGCTCTCTCCGTGAAACACAATGGGAGGTTAGAGCATGCAGGGACGATGCGATGATAACAGCATGACCATCGAAAATACTTATCACACGTTTAAATAGCCAATACGGGGATAGATAAAAGCAATGGTCTCGCCATTGATCCTCCACAATGGCATGGTATGGTGTGTTGATGGAGTGAGAGTTTACGCCAGGTGAGGGAAGCACTGCTCAAGCGTGAAGCCTTTGTCTTGGTGTTTGCTTACCCAGTGGTCGTTCAATTGGTTACGCTACGAATGAGCCCCATCAGAACAGGTGAACGCGCCACGCCATCGCATAGAGACCAAGGACCTACCCCCACGTTCACCATAAACGTCATCATGCAGATCTTGCATTTGACTGCCGTTCGGTCGGCTTCAATCTTGGCACGCATTTCAGGAGCGTTCTTGGCCTTCGCCTCCTTGGCTTTCTTGGCGTTGTTGCGTTCACGTGCTGCCGCACTCTTCTGTCCATTACCGCCTCCCATGCTTCCAAGTTGGTGTCTGCCGCCGAGAAATCGGAACTGGCCTAGAACATGGCAGCCAATGCCAGTCGTCCCCGTCGTCGAATCTGGCCTGCCAAGGCATGAGAACCTTTATCCGGAATGTACCATAATTCATGGTTCAAGTGACTTGATTTTTGTATCAATTATTTGAATGCTCAATATATTGCATGTACGGA